>NC_041387.1:661576179-661585484 GCF_002162155.2 Triticum dicoccoides | reverse complement strand
CCAACCAACAGAACTGAGTGGGCTTACAGGATTGAGCCCGCAAACTCGCATGCAGGCGCCAGAAACACAACCCGGCGCAGGACGCCTCGCAATTATATTCCATATATAGATTTTAATTACTACCCGGTTGGCTAAGGAAAGATGGGTGCCCAACATGGTGGCCCAGAAAAGCCCGAAACAACAAGCCCCACCAACCACGAGAATTAGTAGTAGGGTGATGTATTGGCGCATTGACCTAGCTAGAGCGCCTCTTGCGTCCGCTCCTTTTCGTCTCCAACAACTCGTCCATCGCTACCGCCGCTAGGGCTTCTTCTTCCAGCCGTCGCTTGCAGTCATCGCCGGCCCGCTGCTCAACATCTCCTCCGACTTCACAGCGCCACGGCTCACCACGAACCTGAGACCTAAAAGGTACAGTACTCAATACTACAGTATATAGATTAACATTGCAGCTAGAGTAAGAATTTGTGTTAGATCAACTGCAGTTTACATGCTTATTTCGTATTAACATGGGATTGCATAAGACCGGAGATTAATTGAAAGTAATGTATATGTACTCTTCAGTTCTGTTCGGCATCAAGAATTTAAGATGAGAAATACACCGCCAGCAAGTAACAAGTAGATTCATGCGTAGAGCTACGCTTGAACAAGAAAAAAAAACTGTAGGTTGCCTTAAAATTGCAAAACAGCATACTGTTAAAGTTTGGTACAGTTATACTATTTTGTTATATTGTTTGTACGATAGTTATTGCCTTTTTCACCCCCTAGGCTCAAATTTTGTCTCCGCCTCTAGTCATGCCCAATACATTAATTATGATGCAAATTGCTGAATTATGTGACACTCCCTCTGTTCCTAAATATAAGTCTTTTTAAAGATTTCAATATGAACTACATACGGATGTATATAGATGTATTTTAGAGTGTAGATTCACTCATTTTGCTCAATATATAGTTCATATTAGAATATCTAAAAAGACTTATATTTAGGAACGGAGGGAGTACATATCAATTTATGCGCACATACCATTTGATCTCCCTTGATTATGTGATGCGAATCCCTTCATTGTGTGATGCAGATCCATCATTTCCACATGCATGCCCCCTGATCTCCCTTCATTGTTAGTCACAGGATACAGCCACATCCTGAAAGTTTCCGTTTGATTCCTTTCCAGCTTCCGCAACATGGGTAACATTTTAACGTCTGCAATTAACAAGCCCATACCTGAGACGTCCTCGAGATGCCTGACCGAGTGTGTCACCGCCGCCCACAACTTTGAGGTGATTAAGTACTCGTTGCTCGAGGGTATGGGTTCTGGCAAGTTCATTTGCTCGAGCAAATTCAGCGTCAGCGGCTAAGACTGGAACATTAGGATCTATCCTGACGGGGCCATGAAGGAAGACAAAGCTGCCTACATGTCGGTCTTCTTGTGTTTCTGCCGTGGAGCAACAAGGGATGCGAAGGTGAAGTACACTTTTAGTTTATTAGAAAAAGATGGCAAAGTCAGTAATTTAACGGACAGCACATATACCTTTTCATCGGCGAGTATCGGTCGGGGCTGGACCAACTTTATTGAAAAGTCCAAGCTGAAGGAACTGCTGTCCCGCAATGACGACTGCTTCACAATCAGGTGTGTTTTGACTGTCATAAAAGACCATCACACGGAACAAGTTGGCACAGTCCCGGTCCAGGTCCCGCAGTCAGACCTGCACACGCACTTTGCAAATATGTTGAAGGGTGGAGAAGGCGTGGACGTGACATTCAGTGTCGGCGACCAACTCTTCAGTGCACATAGATACGTGTTAGCCGCACGATCGTCGGTCTTCAAAGCCGAGCTCTTTGGTCAAATGAAGGGGACCACTACAAAAAACATCAAGATCGATGACATGGAGCCTGCCATCTTCGATGCACTTCTTTACTTCATATACACAGATTCTCTGCCAAACAATTTCGATGTTGATCAAAATGTGGCACTGCAGCACTTGTTAGTCGCTGCAGATCGGTATGGACTGGAAAGGCTAAAGGCTATTTGTGAAGAGAAGCTATGCCAGAAATTTGATGTGCAAACAGTTGCAACCACACTTGCTTTAGCAGAGCAGCACCACTCCTTGCAACTTAAAAAAGCTTGCCTTGGATACCTGTCTTTGCAGGACGTGCTTCGAGCTGTCAAGAAGACGGATGGATTCAAGCACCTCACAACCAGCTGTCCATCGATTATGATGGACATATTAGACAAGGTCGCCCCATCGTCACAAGTATGAGTAGTTCAGCTCAGAATTTTGATTGAAGTATGCAGTTCTAGTCGTATCCATCGATTTCTATTATCTGCCTGGTGTGTCCACTGGAAGACTGAACTTCTCTTCGAGAATGTGTGTTCTGTGCTCTGAACTTATTGGTGTTCAAAATTCTAAGGAAATTCACATGGTTCTTTGTTTCTTTCTTTTGTGTTGTTCCGTTTCTCCCTTTAGTTTTGTGGCAGTGAATTTTCCGATAGACCCAGAGGAAACTAGGTTTACATATTCTGACATGAATATATACTAGACTGGAGCTCTGAATCGGACCTTCTTTGCTGTACCGTACTCCCTTGCACTTCCAGATATTCCAAGCTACCTGTCTGAGTTTGTACTTGTGCAATTAGATCTAGGCTGCGTGAAACTCCCATTTCCGATGGCACAACATGCCACCACTAATTTATCTATTCCAAGTGGTTCCTCATTGATGGGATACGGAAAGAACAATAGTTAGTGTCTATTTCAGCTCAGCTTAATTTGGTACAGCCAAAGATAAATTCCATAGAAAGTTGTGAACTTCTAGTAACCTTGTCATTGGCATCCAACTGGGTCACCAAAAACTGGCATTCAATCTCAGAACTGATCACTGACCCCAAACAAAGATAACCGGTCATGGATGATCAGCAGTTTAATGCAGGCATAAATCAACAAGAAGCTCACCAAAATATAGCAAAGCACTTACAGCAACTTCTCGTCAACTCTTTCCAGTTCTTTTTCTAATAACTTAGCGTCTTCCTCCATTCCATGGGCAATATATGCCTGAATCATGGTGCTATAAATTACCTTGCCAGGCTTACATTTCTTTTCCTTCATTAGCTGTAGCATTTCCTCCATTATTTTGATATCGCCAGACTTGGCGTATGCACTGATAACACAGTTGAAAAATGGAGTATCTAAGGCAACATCAGTGTTCTCCGTCTGCCGAATAATTGCAGGAACCCTATCAAGGAGCCCAGATTTGCTGTATCCATTAACCAGCGAGCAGTACGTGATGGGGTTGGGTTTGACACCCTTAATTTTCATCAGCCTGAAATAGTACTCCATCTTCTCAATGTTGCCAGCCCTTCCAAAACACTCTATGATTATGTTGAACGTAGCGGCAGAGGGTGAGAAGAAGCGCCGCTTCATATATTTCAGCACCGACAACATTTTGTCAGGCATGTTAGCCTTGCCGTAAGACTTCATCATGATATTGAAAGTCCGCGTATCTGGCTCAACGCCCATCAACTGAAACTCACCATACCACCTCTCCATGTCATCCACCCTGCCACGGTTGCCATAGGCCCAGATGATGGAGTTCATCGTGTATATGTCCGGCACATTGTCCCCGTCTTGAAGCATGTTGGACAGCGCATCCTCCATCTCCTCTAGCATGCCGGCCTTGCCGTACCCATTAATTATCCCATTGTGGATGACAACGTTGCATCCAACCCCCAGATATGACATCTCGTCGAGGACGGTGGGGATCAGGTCGAAGCGGCGCGACTTACAGCAGCAATTGATGAGGACAGAGAAGGTGTACTCGTCCGGCTTGCAGTCTGCGTCAGCACCTTTCATCCGATCGACCGTGGCCATCGCCTCGTCCAGCAGGCCGCTGTAGCCGTAGGCGCCAACGAGCGCCGTGTACACGTCCACCGTCGGCGCGAGCCGCTTCTCCGAGAGCATCACCTTGAAGAGGGCGGTGGCCGGGCCGGGCTGCCGGCACCTGCCCAGCATCATCAGCAGCCTGGCGTAGATCTGCGTCCTCGGCTCGTACCACCGCTGCTTCCGCAGCAGCTCGAAGATCTGAGAAACAGCAATCCTTACGTGGTGAGCATCAGTCGAACAGGTAGCGCGCACCGGCTGGACCATACGAGAGAGAGAGAGAGGGGTTGAGGAGGGAGCGGACCTCGAGGGCGGACTCCCAGCGGGAGGAGGCGACGGCGGAATCGAGGGCCTGGAGGACGGCGCGGGGCCAGAGGCGGGTGGAGTGCTGGCTGGAGCCCGCGGACGCCTTGCGGGAGACGCCGGAGACGGCGGCCTCGGTGCGGAGGATGCGGGCGAGCGCCTCCTCCGGCTGCTCGGCCTCGGGGGCCGCGGACGAGGGCGGCCTGCGGCCGCGCTGGGCCATGGCGACGAACGGCGCGCGCAGAGGCGAGGACGCGGTGGTGGCGGCGGGGCAGCGCGCCGGCGAGTGCATGGTGCCGTGGAGTGGCGCGAGAGCGAGACGGAGGAGATAAGGTGCCCAGCGGCAGGCGGCAAAGCAACTGAGCGAAACTGCTCCCGTCCCATTCCATTACCGTTGGATGGCTTCAACTGTTTGGAACCGATTTTGCTCCCCAGATTTTTACGTAGAAACTCAACTTTTCCCTGAAATTTCCAGCAAAATTACATAAATCTCCAATTTGTGTTAAACAGAAAAATGTTGTTATAGATTAGGAGGCTGTTAATATTTGTAGTTATCTCCTTATCTCTTGTAACAACCTATGTAATCTCGGCTATGCCGTGCCCTAGAGGCTGCATATTTAACCCCTCCCGGCCGCCCTATGGGCTGTGCCGAATCCCAATCTCCTTCTTCGGTTTCAGATGGTATCAGGCCATCACGCGTAATCGCACGATGGGTTCCCCGATGGCCGCTGCTTCCTCCTCCGCTGCTCTCACAACCCTATCCCTGCCCGCCGCCTTCAACGGGCCGCCGGCGTCCGCCGTTCCCTCGCCATCTGCTAGCCTTATCACCGCCAAGCTCACCACCTCCAACTTCCTCCTATGGCGAGCTCAGGTTCTTCCTCCTCTACGCATCGGCGGAGGTACGGGCTACGTCGAGGCACCCTCCCAGCCCATGCCAAGCTCCTGGAACCCGATGACAAGGGTGAGCGCGCTCCAAACCCTGCATATGCCAACTGATACCATCAGGATCAGATTGTTCTCATCTACCTCCTCGGCTCTCTCTCTGATGAAGTGCTGCAGCAGGTGTATCGTTTTGAAACCTCTCGCGCCATCTGGGCGCATGTCGAGGAGATGTACAACATCCACTGTCATGCCAGCATCGTCCAGATCAAGTTGGACATGGTGGTCTTCCGGAAGGGCAACCTCTCCATGGCAGACTACTTCGCCAAGATCCGCGCCAACGCCAACCAGCTTGCTGTCGTCGGCCGCGCCATGCGTGATGAGGACATCATCACTGCCGTCATCACCGGCCTCGACAGCGACTACGAGCCACTCATCATTGCTGCCACGACTCGTCTTAACAGCATGTCCCTTGGGGAGTTTTACTCCAACGACATCGCCTTCGAACGCCGTCGTGAGTACAACGCCGCTCGTCTTCATCCCAGCGGCTCCTCCGTCAACTCTATCGCTCGGGACTCCAACGGCAACACCAACAACAACCCTCCCAACCGGGGCAAGGGCAACTACCGCGGGTGACCGCGGCGGCTACAACAACTCTCGCGGAGGTGACCGCGGGAACCATGGCGGTGGTGCTGCGCGCGAGCAAGGTGACTTCGGCGGCAACCGAGGCGGTGACCGCGGTGACTACGGCGATCGCGGTGACACCCCCGTCCAGTGCCAGCTCTGCCGCGGTCCTGGCCACTATGCCTGGGAGTGCGGCCAGCGCTACAACCACGCCTTCCAACCCCAACAATCCAAGATGGCTGGTCTCGCTGCTGCATCTCCTCCTTCCATCTTAGGAGATTCTGCCTGGTTCACTGACACAGGCGCCACCGACCACATCACCGGCGACCTTGATCGCCTCACGATCCGGAAAAAGTATCCAGGGAGGGATCGCATCCACACAGCCGACGGTTCAGGTTTGCACATAGCTCATCGTGGTCATGCAATTCTTCCTACTCCCTCTACAAATCTGAAACTTCGCAATATCTTTGCATGTCCCTAATGTTGACAAAAATCGTCTTTCCGTTATCGCCTTGTCGTTGATAATCATGCTTACCTAAAGTATTACCCTACTCATTTTCTTATGAAGGATTTGATCACCAAGAGGGTTCTACTTCAAGGCAGATGTGAGAATGGGCTCTATCCCATTCGGCCATCACCTGCTCGTGCTTTGTCTTCGGTTAGGTTATCTTCTGAAGATTGGCATGCAAGACTTGGCCATCCCTCCATGCAAGTTGTTCAGCATGTTTTATCTTCAAATAAGTTAGCTTCATTCTAGTCGGTCTTTGACCCATGTGTGTAAAGCTTGTCAGCAAGGCAAAGCACACCAGCTACCTTTTCCTAGATCATCGAGTGTTTCTTCCTTTCCCTTAGAACTTATTTTTTCAGATGTGTGGGGACCTGCCAAAACCTCTTCTGGTGGGTTCCAGTACTATGTCTCATTCATTGATGATTATAGTAAGTTTGTTTGGATTTATCTTCTCAAACAGAAATGTGATGTGTTTGATGTCTTCCGTGATTTTCTTGCTCACGTTGAACGCCTCTTGTCTCGTAAAATTCTATGTGTTCAGTCTGACTGGGGTGGTGAGTACGAAAAACTCAGCAACACCTTTTTTCGTCAACTTGGTATTATGCATCACGTTTCCTGTCCACACACACATCAACAGAACGGTTATGCCGAAAGGAAACACTGTCACATTGTTGACATGGGGTTATCCCCGTTATCACATGCATCTATGCTCCTTTGTTTTTGGGATGAGGCATATCTTTCAGCTTGCTACCTCATCAATCGACTTCCTAGTCGTGTCATTGGCAACACTAGTCCTATGGAAAAATTGTTTAACACCAAACCCGACTATACATCTCTCCGTACATTTGGGTGTGCTTATTGGCCCAACTTGCGCCCCTACAACACAGACAAACTTGCTTTTCAATCTCAACAATGTGTCTTTGTTGGGTATAGCATTCATCACAAGGGCTGCAAGTGCTTACACTTGCCCACTGCCCGCGTGTACATCTCTCACGATGTCATGTTTGACGAAAAGGTTTTTACATTCGCTAGTCCTCTCCCCTCCCCCATACCACCTAGGGTAGCCGAACATGCCATATTGTTATTTCCGCATGACCACATGAACTATTGTACACCTGGTTTGCGTGATAACTTGGATGCAGGATCTCCCACGGCGCAGAAAATCCCAGGCGAAACCACCATGGGATCCCAGGAGGATCCTGGTGACCGATCCGAGGCTGATCCGGCCTTGGATCCCGTGCTGTCGGCGGACAGCGACGCGTCTTCCCCTGTGCCAGGCAGCGGCGATGCAGCGGCCTCTGCAGTGGGCCGCGTGGCGCTCACTGACGGGCCGGCTTCCCCTCCACCCGCACCCGGGGCTCCACCCGCGCCAGTGGCGGGGTCCACAACTGGGTCGGCTTCCCTCCAGCCCGACATGCCTCGGGCCGAGCCACACGTGGCTTCAGGGCAGGCCGCTGCTGCGGTTCCTGCCGCCCCGCCAGCTACCGGCTCGGGATCAAAGGCGGATCTCGGTCCCGCTAGCCCTGCCGCTAGTACGGGATCCCAGGAGGATCTCCCACCTGGTTCTTCTGCTCAGTGCGGATCCGATGCTCCATCCGGCCACACCATGGTGACTCGCCTACGTGACAACACACGCAAGGCCATGCAACGCACCGATGGCACGGTCATGTATGACCCGTCTCGACGTGCGTTCCTCGCCTCGCGGGAACCTACTGATCATCGTGAAGCTCTCCATTCTCCCGCGTGGCGTGCGTCCATGCAACTCGAGCTTGCGGCTCTTCATCACAATGGCACCTAGTCTTTGGTTCCACCACCATCCCATGTCAATGTGATCGACTGCAAGTGGGTTTTTAAACTCAAGCACAAGGCTGATGGAACAGTTGATCGTCATAAGGCACGTCTCATTGCCAAGGGGTTCAAACAATGATATGGCTTGGACTATGATGATACGTTCAGTCCCGTCGTCAAACCGGTCACTGTTCGCTTGGTTCTCTCCATTGCAATCTCTCATGGGTGGTGCTTGCATCAGCTGGATGTCCAAAACACCTTTCTTCATGGTGTTCTTCAAGAAGAGGTGTACATGCGACAACCCCCTGGTTTTGTGGATCCCAGGGCACCGCGACATCTCTGCAAGCTCAGGAAAGCAATATATGGTCTTAAACAAGCTCCTCAAGTGTGGTATTCCAGGCTCAGTTCTCGGCTTCTCCAACTTGGTTTTGTGTCATCTAAGGCTGACACCTCGTTGTTTGTTTTTCGTCATGCTCGTGTCACCATGTTTATGCTTGTGTATGTGGATGATATCATTGTGGCCAGCTCGTCTCCTACTGCTACCACCAAGTTGCTTGCTGATCTTCAGGCCTCTTTTGCTATCAAAGATCTCGGTCCTTTGCATTATTTCCATGGAGTTGAGGTGAGATCGTCGCCAGGGGGGATTGTACTTTCTCAACAGAAGTATATTGGCGACATTCTTCATCGAGCTAATATGGAGAATTGCAATATCTCAACCACACTCATGTCTTCGGCCGAGAAGCTCACCAAGGAAAGTGGGTCGCCATTGTCTGGTTGGTGCTCTTCAGTATCTAACACTTACCAGGCCAGATATATCCTTTGAAGTGAACCGTGTTTGCCAGTTTCTTCATGCACCCACAACTATACATCTCTCAGCAGCTAAACGGATTCTGAGATACTTAAAGTATACTCGGAGCATGGGCCTTTCTATAAGAAAATCCCCCACTACTAGGAAAAGGGCTATAGATGATATGGCCACTAATGGCGCACTAGACATGTGGTGCGCCATTACTATATACTAATGGCGCACCATGTGCTAGTGCGCCATTAGTAATATATTACTAATGGCGCACCTGGTGCCTGGTGCGCCATTAGTAGTTTTGAAAAAGAAAAAAATGTTACTAATGGCGCACCATTGTACAGTGCGCCATTACTAGTTGACATAGTAATGGCGCACCAAACCCACCGTGCGCCATTAGTAGTTTTGAAAAAAAAATTGTTAGTAATGCCGAGCCCCACCTTCCCTCGCCCCGTCGCCTCCCCTCCCCTCGCCGCCCCTTGCCCCACCTCCCTCGCCCCGTCGCCCCCCTCCCCTCGCCACCCCCTTGCCCCA
>NC_041387.1:661575168-661575738 GCF_002162155.2 Triticum dicoccoides | reverse complement strand
GCCGCCGACCCCCGGCCCGCACCCTCCCCCACTCCACCGCCGCCGACGACCCCCCGCACCCTCCCCACATATGAATATTTTTTCATATTCATAAATATTTTCAAATAACAAATTTGAACATATTTAAAAAAAATTATTACTGTTTTTATTAAAAAAATATTACTGTTATGATTTAAACAAGTTTGAACATATTTAATTACAAATAAATATCAAACAACATTTTAAATGCATAAAAACAAAAATTGGGGAGCCTGGGAATCGAACCCAGGACCTCCTACTGTGTGTGCTGCGTGCTGACCAGTCGGGCTAGTGGCGGGTTTTGATTTAGATAGGGTTCTGATTTAGATAGGGTTAGGTGGTACTTATGGCGCACTAGGGGGAGGTGTGCCATTAGAACCCTCCCCCCACTCCACCTATTGCCCTCGCACTGTGTAGCCTCCCTCTCTCCCTCGCCAGATTCCCCAACCGTACGCCGCTGCCCCCTTCGTCCGCCGCAGCCGCCCATGCGCCCCGCCGCCCCCCTCTCCCCTTCCTCCCCCTCGAGCGCTGCCGCCCCCTCCGTCCGCCGTA
>NC_041387.1:661521983-661574778 GCF_002162155.2 Triticum dicoccoides | reverse complement strand
GAGCCGCCGGAGACTTGGAGCCTCGGCGCCGCCCCACGTCCACCAGGAGAGGAGGCCCCACATCCACTAGGAGAGGAGGCCCGCGACCTCCCTGATGTCTATCCCCGCCTCCCCCAAGCTCACCATCTCCACCCTCCGTCGTCTCCGCTCCGGCCACCACCTCATCGTGGTCAGGTAACCCTCCTCCCTCTGCCTCTCTTCTCCTATCTTCCTCCTCTCCTCCCTCCCGACCTTGCCCTCTTCTTCTCTCTATTGCTAGGTTTAGGTCAAATTCCTCTCTAATTTAGGTCAAATTAGGTTCGAAAAATTTCTAATTTTGGTCAGCAACGGCCATAGCAAGTCAGCAACGGCCATAGCAGTGCTCCTATGTTTTCTGTAGCGTTAGTAGAGTGCTAATTTAATCTCTGCTCTAGCTTTGTTTAGTGGTCATAATTGAGGCCTAGGGCAGCTACCCCTCTGCTAGTCTCGAGCAATTCAAAGATTTAAGAAATAGCATTGGATAGAGACTTGAAGGAATGAGCTATAAGCAGAGAGGAGATGAGATGTTTGTGTTTCGATTCCAGATGCAGAGAGGAGATGAGATGTTCATTCTCTGGAATGCAGATACACTTTTCTTTTCGAACTTGTTTAACCAAAAAATCTCCTTCCTTGATCATACATCTGAAGCTATGTATGATTCAGTTCACAATATAATATTGGGAGAGGAAATTATTAGTAGTGGTTTGGTTCTGATTGAGGCTGATTCAACTCTTTGATCCGACACAACATGTCACACTGCATCCATGTGTGTGAAGTAATTTAGATCCTGTTAGTGCTCTACTGCCCAAGGTAATTGACTACAAGACCAGTAGATGGATAATCTGACAGTGAGGGTAGCAGTGAGATAATTTTAGTACTGACCTGGGAGAGGAAGTTGACCCAGATGGCGTAAAAGTTCTTTAAACCGTGCATGCTCTTTGTTTCGTGCAATCTAGTGTCATACTGCCATCACAAAGTACATGACAAAACTAACAACACAGGTGGCTTGTTGAAGTATCATAAGGTTATAAGGAGCACAACAACAGCTGTCAGTAGTTACACACTTGCACTGCATCTATGATAGTTGGATGCAATATATTTCCTACTGTATTTGCCTAGTGTTTAGGTCAACAGCAATCCATGATTTTTTTAGTTAACAGCAATCCATGATTTTTAGTTAACAGCAACCCATGATTTTTAGTTATAAGCAATCCATGATTTTTAGTTAACAGCAATCCATGATTTTTTGGCTGTTGGCTGCTGCTGTATGTTGCTACTGCTACTTGTTGGTGGGGCACTGGTGCTACTGCTAGTCTGCTAGTTGTGCTGGATGTGCTACTGCTAGTCTGCTGCTCGTGTGTTGTTGTTAGTTACTTCGGTTGCTAGTTGGCTTCTGCTAGTGCTAGGCTGCTAGTAGTTCTGTAGTGTAGTTGCGGCTTCTAGTGCTAGGCTGCTAGCGTCCTCGCGATGTTTTATGATCTGTTGTAAGGGTACTAATTGGTCTCTTCTGCTGCTTATCAGAGATGGGGGAAGCAGCCACCGGCGCTCTGCCACACTGCAGTACGAGTTGGATGCTTCCGAGTTCTTCAGTATCATACTTGGGACTTCAGTATCATCCATGACGCAGGTATATAAAACGAGAGATCTCCCCTTCACCCATCTCATTATGATATCTGTTGTTTGCTACATCACTCATTGTCCCAAACTGTAGAGGCTGCCTGACAGTTTTATGAACATGCTGGGTGAAGATCCGCCAAATAATGTGAAGCTACGACAGGCTGGCAGCGGGTTTCGCAGGCTGTGGGATGTGGAGTTGGTGATCAAGGAGGACCACATGTACTTGTATCGTGGGTGGGAGAAGTTCTACCGTGCCTACGACCTGCGGCTGGGGTACTTCCTTCTCTTTAGGTACGACGACGACGCCACCATGCTCACCGTGAAGGTGTTCAATGCGACTATGTGTCGCATGCGCTACGCTGATGATGATGATGCCAGTACATTCTGCCTCTTCTTATTCCTCTACATTTGGCTTTGTCTCACATCGATTGTTAACGGTCATTGTTGCATTTGGACAAGCAATGGGAGCAGCAGCAGCGACACTGGCTACAGCCAAAGCAGCAGCGATTATGGCTGTAGCAAAAGCAACAACGATTCTGGCTTTAGCGAAAGCAGCAGTGATTCTGGCAGCAGCAATTCTGACAACAAGAAGGATGATCCGGACTGCAGTGGGGGAGAAGAGAAGCAAAGTGGGGATGAGGAGCTGCAGGATGACGATGGGCATCAGGCTGAGGATGACCTAGCGCTGGTGGTGGCTGACCAAGGGCAAGAGATGGTGGTGGCTGACCATGGGCAAGAGATGGTGGTGGATGAGGATGACCTAGCGATGGTCGTGCCCGTCCTGCCTGAAGGTGGCCTCGCGATGGTGGTGGTGCCTGACAATGACCACGCACTGGTGGTGGCGCCGGCGATCCCACAGCTGGGCGACATGACGACGCCAATTGTGGTAGAAGACTACATCCCGCTGCCTCCACTGCCTCGCCGCTCTTGGCGCATCAGGCTGAGGAAGGAGAAGAAGAAGAACAATGAGAACTGAACTATGTCAGGTATGTCAGATCTCCAAAATGATATATATATATATATATATATATATATATATATACTTAGTTACCTATGTTATCTCTAATATGCTTAGTTTCCTATAGGTTAGCTCCAAAATAACTTATGTTAGCACAAAATGATCAAGTTTACATAATAAGCTTATAGTCTTCTTCTTATTCTTCTTATTCTTCTTCTTTTCCAAAATGACATAGGTTAGCTTCATTTTACCTAAGTTGGCACTAATATGCTAACATAGAGAGCTTATATGCTTAGTTTCCTATAGGTTAGCTCCAAAATAACTTATGTTAGCATAAAATGATCAAGTTTACATAATAAGCTTATAGTCTTCTTCTTATTCTTCATATTCTTCTTCTTATTCTTCTTCTAGTATTCTTCTAGTGTTCTTCTTCTTCTAGTATTCTTCTAGTCTTCTTCTTCTTCTTCTAGTATTCTTCTAGTCTTCTTCTTCTTCTTCCGTTCTTCTTCTTCTTCTTCTTCTTCTTCTAACTTCTTGTTTATCATTTTGCATATTTGATTTAATTCACGGAAGCTTGCATGGATGGAGTGCTTCTTTTCCATTTGTGTTTTTATTTTGTATCAATGTGAAACTTTTGTGAATTGATGGATAACGGTGTTGGACTGCAGTGGGGGAGAAGAGAAGCAAAGTGGGGATGAGGAGCTGCAGGATGACGATGGGCATCAGGCTAAGGATGACCTAGCGCTGGTGGTGGCTGACCAAGGGCAAGAGATGGTGGTGGCTGACCATGGGCAAGAGATGGTGGTGGATGAGGATGACCTAGCGATGGTCATGCCCGTCCTGCCTGAAGGTGGCCTCGCGATGGTGGTGGTGCCTGACAATGACCACGCACCGGTGGTTGCGCTAGCAATCCCACAGCTGGGCGACATGACCACGCCAATTGTGGTAGAAGACTACATCCCGCTGCCTCCACTGCCTCGCCGCTCTTGGCGCATCAGGCTGAGGAAGGAGAAGGAGAAGAACAATGAGAACTGAACTATGTCAGGTATGTTAGATCTCCAAAATGATATATATATATATATATATATATATATATATATATATATATATATATACTTATTTACCTATGTTATCTCTAATATGCTTAGTTTCCTATAGGTTAGCTCCAAAATAACTTATGTTAGCACAAAATGATCAAGTTTACATAATAAGCTTATAGTCTTCTTCCTATTCTTCTTATTCTTCTTCTTTTCCAAAATGACATAGGTTAGCTTCATTTTACCTAAGTTGGCTCTAATATGCTAACTAGAGAGCTTATATGCTTAGTTTCCTATAGGTCAGCTCCAAAATAATTTATGTTAGCACAAAATGATCAAGTTTACATAATAAGCTTATAGTCTTCTTCTTATTCTTCTTCTTTTCCAAAATGACATAGGTTAGCTTCATTTTACATAAGTTGGCTCTAATATGCGAACTTAGAGAGCTTATATGCTTAGTTTTCTATAGGTTAGCTCCAAAATAACTTATGTTATCACAAAATGATCAAGTTTACATAATAAGCTTATAGTATTCTTCTTATTCTTCTTATTCTTCTTCTTTTCCAAAATGACATAGTTTAGCTTCATTTTACCTAAGTTGGCTCTAATATGCTAACTCAGAGAGCTTAGATGCTTAGTTTCCTATAGGTTAGCTCCAAAATAACTTATGTTAGCACAAAATGATCAGGTTTACATAATAAGCTTATAGTCGTCTTCTTCTTCTTCTTCTTCTTCTTCTTCTTATTCTTCTTCTAGTATTCTTCTAGTGTTCTTCTTGTTCTAGTATTCTTCTAGTCTTCTTCTTCTTCTTCTAGTATTCTTCTAGTCCTCTTCTTCTTCTTCTCTTCTTCTTCTTCTTCTTCTAACTTCTTGTTTATCATTTTGCAGATTTGATTTAATTCACGGAAGCTTGCATGGATGGAGTGCTTCTTTTCCATTTGTGTTTTTTATTTTGTATCAATGTGAAACTTTTGTGAATTGATGGATAACAGTGTTGGATGAACAATGTGAAACTTTTGTAATATGTAACGATGGAACTATGTGTTGGCTATGTATGTATATATGATGAAACTTGTGTGTTGGATATGATTGTTATATGGATGCTAGCTTGTTGTATATATATATATATGTTGGATATCTCATATGTGAAATAGTGACCTGAGATTAAGAAAAAACAAAAAAAAAATGTTACTAATGGCGCACTTCCATGTGGTGCGCCATTAGTATACCAGATACTAATGGCGCACATGTGGGTTACTAATGGCGCACCTGTGGTGCGCCATTACTAAAATATTCTAATGGCGTGATGCTAGTGGCGCACCAGTAGTGCGCCATTAGTAGGAAAAACTGGTGCGCCACTAGCATGCCTTTTCCTAGTAGTGCCCTTCAATGCTATTGAGTTGTTTTTCTGATTCAGATTGGGCAGGGTGCAGTGATGATCAGAGGTCTACTGTTGGTTTTGCTGTGTTTCTTGGCCCTAATCTTGTGTCCTGGAGTTCGAGGAAACAAGCCACGGTTTCTTGCTCAAGCACAGAGTCTGAGTATAAAGCACCTCCAAATGGAACAACAGAGATAATCTGGATCCAATCAGTCCTTGGTGAACTTGGTGTTTTCATGGCAAGACCACCTGTGCTGTGGTGTGATAATTTAGGAGCTACTTATCTATATGCTAATCCGGTATTTCATGCCAGGACTAAGCACATAGAAGTAGATTTTCACTTTGTTCGAGAGAGAGTTGCAGCCAAGGCATTGGACGTTCGGTTCATCTCTTCTAAAGAGCAAGTTGCTGATATATTCACAAAGCCATTGACAGAGACGATGTTTGTCTCCAATAGATACAATCTGAATCTTCTTGAGGGAAGTTTAGATTGAGGGGGGATGTTAAAAAAATGTTGTTATAGATTAGGTGGCTGTTAATATTTGTAGTTATCTCCTTATCTCTTGTAACAACCTATGTAATCTCGGATATGCCGTGCCCTAGAGGCTGCATATATAAACACTCCCCCGGCCGCCCTATGGGCTGTGTCGAATCCCAATCTCCTTCTTCTGTTTCACAATTTGGACAAAGATACAAGCTTTTGTGGCAGAGCACAAACAAAACCATCGTCACTGAACCATATTTTGGGTATAACTAACATCGTACTATCATATATGGATCATCACAACAAAGAAACTCCATCTCCAAAGTCTCACATTTGTCACGTGGGAAATATAGGAATTCACCATCATATTTAGCTAAGAGGCGTAACCTCGCACGGCAACTGTGTCGGTTCGACATTGTTAGAAAAGCAACTTGTATTACTAGGAGGCCAAAGCCATCATATATATGTACAAGAGGATGCCAAAAGGCTAGAATACAAAAGGCCAAAGGACATCACCAATATAACTCTAACACCCCCCCCCCTCAAACTCATGGTGGATCTACAACACTGAGTTTGGAGAGGTGAAATCTATGTTGCGCTCTAGTCTGAGCCTTCGTGAAGAAGTCCACTAAATGTAACTCGGAAGGCACATACTGAAGAGCAACAACATGATCCTGCACAGTAGCACGCACATAAAAAGCATCAACACCAATATGCTTGGTAAGCTCATGCTTCACGGGGTCCCGCGCAATACTGATAGCGCCTGTACTGTCAGACAAGAGGGTGGTAGGTGTAGTAATAGAAACACCAAAATCCTCCGGTAACCATCATAGCCAAGTCACCTCTGCCATCAGAAGAGCCATAGCTCTCAACTCGGCCTCTGCACTCGAACGAGACACTGCGGTCTGTTTCTTTGTCTTCTAGGCAATGAGAGAACCACCAAGAAAAACACAGTAAGCAGAAAGTGAACGGCGATCCGAAGGATCACTAGCCCACGTAGCATCCGAATAGGCCTGGAGCTGTAGTGAACTGGAATGGGAAAAAAGACGAAGAGAGATCGTTCCATGAAGATATCATAGAACACGAAGAAGGTGACTACAGTGAACTGAAGTGGGAGCGGAAACAAACTAACTCAGAATATGGAAAGGATAGGAGATATTTGGACGAGTTATAGCAAGATAGACAACGCTCCCAACAAGATGACGATAACACGTCGGATCATACAAGAGCTCACCATCAGAAGTGCGAAGGTTAACATTGAGCTCCATAGGAGTCTCAATAGTGCGCTCGTCATTAAGAGCCGCATGAGTAAGAAGATCCTGGATATACTTTTCTTGGGAAATAAAAAAGCCATCAGAGGTGGAGGAAACCTCAATCCCAAGAAAGTAACCTAGAGGACCAAGATCAGACATAAGAAACTGCTCACTAAGGCGGGGCTTGACAAAGGCAATGTACTCAGAATCATCGCCAGTGATGATCATGTCATCAACATATAGAAGAAGAGTATGACCACGAGAAGAAAGATGGACAAACAACGCTGGATCATGAGCACTTGGCGAAAAACCATCTGCAGTGACCATAGAGGCAAAACGCTCAAACCAAGCATGGGGGGCTTGCTTAAGGCCATAGAGAGAGCGAAGAAGGCTGCAAGCCACGCCATCAGGGACTGAATACCCAGGTGGTGGCTGCATATAAACTTCCTCACGCAATTGACCATTAATAAAGGCATTTTTAACATCAAGCTGAGACACGGACCAATGGCGAACAGAGGCCACGGCGAGAAGTGTGCAGATAGTGGTCATATGGGCCACAGGAGCAAAAGTCTCATCATAATCATGACCAGGCTCCTGCTGAAAGCCACGAGCTACGAGACAAGCTTTATAACGCTCAAGAGAATCTTCAGAGCGAGTACTAATCTTATAGACCCACTTGCAAGTGATGCGACGAACATGGGGAGGAAGAGAAACTAGATCCCATGTGTCGTTACGCTCAAGGGCAACAATATCCTCTGCCATGGTGTCGGGGATATACCCCGCGATATGACCCGGCCGGAATTATGATCCGGCCGGACTTGGCGACTCACCAGAGACCCGACTGGAGCTTGGCGACTCACTAGCGATCCGCCCAGACATGGCGGTTTACATGTAACCCTCCTGGACATTGTGACTCACTAGAGACCTGGTGGGTAGATCAGACGGACGACAAGGCCCAAGGCCCAGCAGGCCGGCTTATACTCTGGTGGACCGGCTTAAGAGGAAAGCATAAGGAATATTCCTTTACAAAGGAAGCAAGACTAGGACTCCACTTGTAATTGAGTAATCCTAATCTTACTAGGACTAGTCATGTAACGCGCCCCTTCAACATATATAAGGAGGGGCAGGGCACCCCAAGAGGGACAAGCAAAGTCTCTAAGGCTAGACACAACTAAAGGGGAGCCGGCTTATGCGGCGTCTCCCTCATGAGCATAATGAGACCTAGCCACAAACAGCATGTAGGGCTATTACCGGATGATGTTTCTCGGGGCCCGAAGCTGTCTAAATCCTTGTCTTGTGTGTTGCGTCTCTCGTCCCGATCAACCCCTCTCAAGCTATCACATAGATGCGTTGGCCTCACGACTAAGTCCTCACACTAGGACATCTGCCGTGACAATTCCACGACACATGGCAAACTGCCATTCAGGATGAATAACAACATCTCGATAAGAAGTCGGCTCAACAATGGTCGAAAGACCATAGCGAGAAGGAGAATATCGTTCAAGGGGCGGACAAGGCCGAGAACAAAGACCATAAGTCGGTTGAGAGGAGGAAGACGACACAACAGAAGTAGTGGGCACATCAGTAGACTCATCCACAACACGTCGATGATGGGTGTAATGGAAAGGAAAGGAGGGGAGAGGTGGAATCACTGGAGGTGGAGATGCGGAATGTATCAATGATGAAGGTGGAGAAGAAGAAGGTATCGGTGATGAAGGTGGAGAGTCATGCGATGAGGGAGGAGAAGAAATCATAGGAGAAGACAGTATTGGATCTGCAACAGCGGGACAAGGAGTAGGAATATTGGGCACAGAGGGAGGTGTATCCGGAAACGTAAGAAAAGAGATGTCCTCCGTAGAAAAGGCCGAGGAGGATGGACGTGGGTAGAAGGGAGGAGGCTCATCAAAGGTGACATCGCTAGAAATACGCATTTGACAACCGACAGGATCCCAACATTGATAGTCCTTATGCTCATCACTGTATCCGAGAAAGACACACTCAACAGACCGAGCGGTTAGTTTGGTGCGTTCACGAGGAGCAAGTAAAACATAGCAAACACAAACAAACAAACGAAGCACCAAATAATCAGGAGAACGACCCAAAAGATGCTCAAGAGGAATACCACCCTGTAGAGCAACAGATGGCTGAATGTTGATGAGATAGGTGGAAGTGGTAACAACCTCAACCCAGAAGTGAGGCGGAAGAGAGGCGGCAATTATCATCGCACGCGCCGTCTCAAGAAGGTGACGATGCTTGCGCTCAGCCACACCATTCTGAGCATGAGCACCAGGACAAGATAACTGAGCAAGAGTTGAAGGAAATATTCCCTAGAGGCAATAATAAAGTTTTTATTTATATTTCCTTATATCATGATAATGTTTATTATTCATGCTAGAATTGTATTAACCGGAAACTTAGTACATGTGTGAATACATAGACAAAACATATGGTCCCTAGTATGCCTCTACTTGACTAGCTCGTTAATCAAAGATGGTTATGTTTCCTAACCATAGACATGTGTTGTCATTTGATGAACGAGATCACATCATGATGTGATGGACATGACCCATCCGTTAGCTTAGCATTATGATTGTTAAGTTTATTGTTATTGCTTTCTTCATAACTTATACATGTTCCTCAGACTATGAGATTATGCAACTCCCGAATACCGGAGGAACATCTTGTGTGCTATCAAACGTCACAATGTAAATGGGTGATTATAAAGATGCTCTACAGGTGTCTCCGAAGGTGTTTGTTGGGTTGGCATAGATTGAGATTAGGATTTGACACTCCGTGTATCGGAGAGGTATCTCTGGGCCCTCTCGGTAATCCTCATCACTATAAGCCTTGCAAGCAATGTGATTAATGAGTTAGTTGCAAGATGAAGCATTACGAAATGAGTAAAGAGACTTTCCAGTAACGAGATTAAACTAGGTATGATGATACTGACGATCGAATCTCGGGCAAGTAACACTACAAAAAAAATACACTTCCGTGATGATACGTGTTTGTCACAGTAGGTCACATTTTTTGTCATGCATGTACATCCATGACAAATTTATGACAGAATCAAGATAGTCATACCTGTGCTGTCGTAGAAGTGTTCCATGACATTACCAAAATTATCATCACGGAAGTGTCCACTTCCATGACGATAAATCGCGCATCACATAAGTGGTTTCATCAAGGGTGACCGACACGTGGCATCCACCGTAACAGAACGCCGTTAAGCTATCGGGTCGGGTTTTGGATCCGATAACCCATTAACATCCCCGACCAATGGGGATTTTCCAAGTGTAAAATCATCATTGGCTGGAGGAAACACGTGTCAGCTCACCGTTGGGACAGATGTCATCCACTCATTGGACGGAAGACGCCTATGGTACGTCGACACGTGGCATGGCCCAACAGAGGCCCATTCCTGTGAAAAGGCTGGCCCAGTAAAAATTAGCTGGCAGCCCATATAAGGCCTACTTGTGTCAGGTCCATTTAAGCCCACGACCCATACGAGATGAGCCAATTCGACCCGTCAACGGCCCGTTAAAGATTTGATACCATTGCAGCCCATCGTCAGTTCGAGCCCATTAACAGCCCGCTATATATCTGGGCTCAATATCGGCCCGATGAGATTTCGGCCTATTAACGGCCCGTTTAATGGATGGGCCAATTTTCAGGATGTACTTCTTTCGGCCTTTTAGCGACCCATTTAAATGTTGGGCTAGTTTCCGGCCCGGTGTGTCTTTCAGCCTGTTGACGGCCCATAAATCTGATGGGCCATTTGTTGTCGGACCTGAGTTTCGGCCTTTTAGCGGCCCATTTAAGTGTTGGGCCAATTTTCTAGCCCGGTGTCACTTTCAGCCTGTTGACGGCCCATAAATCAGTTGGGCCATTTTTAGTCGGACCTGAGTTTTGGCCTTTTAGCGACCCATTTAAGTGTTGGGCCAATTCCCGGCCCTGTGTGACTTTCGGTCGATTAACAGACCATAAATGAGTTGGGCCATTTGTAGTCAGACCTTAGTTTTGGCCCTTTAACGGCCCATGCCCTTCATGGTCCAATACCAGCCCGGTTTCTCTTTCGGCCTGCTAAAGGCCCACAACACAGTTGGGCCATTTACAATACGACCTGACTTTCGGCCTCTTAGCGGCCCATGGTCTTCATGGTCCAATACAAGCCCCTTGTCTCTTTCGGCCTGCTAAAGGCCTACAGTATAGTTGGGCCATATGTAGCCCAAACTTAGTAACGGCCTGTTAACGACCTGTGAAATAAACTGGGGCCACCTGTTGCCCGCTTCGATGTCGGCCTGTTAAAGACCCGGGAGGTAAGAGGGCCGACCATTAACTTTCGGCCTAGTAACGGCCCATTAACTTAATGGACCCACTAAAGTTCGTACATGTCTTTAGGCCACATTAGATAATTTGAGCCCATTACGACGAACAATTATGCACAGGACCAAAACCGATCACGCAAAGGTACGGCATACAGGGAATAACGTTGCACATCCAGCATATATTACAGGAAATTACATCCACTGGGCAATCAAAGATTGATGCCAGTGGAAATAAATGAGCAAAACCTAACCATCTACAACGTCACAATCTGCAACCTCACCACAGATGACGCCCATAAGCATGTGGGCAAGTTCTTTCTGCTTTGCTACACTGTCTCTGAAAACATTGATCAGTTGTTGTGTCACACAACTCTGCACCTCTGATTCATCCACCATTTCCATCATTGCTTCAGCCATTAATTGGTTCACAAACATACATTTATTCCATTGCATTCGAGACAGAGGACATTGAACATATTTAGATGGCGATTTGGCAGGCTTGTATTATTGATAGTGGAGAGTGTCTCGACCACTGCATCATAACATAAATTAGGACGGGAACCAAACAGATTAATCATGAGTTATTGCCATATTACATGGCCTAGATTTACTGGAAAGAAACAATGGGGTTGCCTTGTTGTTTTCAGAGTTTGTCTTCTTATCTTCAGCAGCTTGCACAAAATTAACACACTAGCATTGCTATCATTGGCCAAGTCAGATAATAGGAAAACAACATTAACACAACGAACGTTTGGGCAAGTAGCCTACACCAAATTAACACAATATGGCATAGCTATCATCAGCCAGGTAAGGTAGTACGAAAGCAACATTGACACAATGAATGAATGGGCAACCAGAGAAGCACTACAATTCAGTAATGTGCGTGATATGAGATAGTACATTCATGCAGCTTAGTATGCAAAACTACCAGGCAGTTTTCCTTACAAAAATCAACATTGGCGCCTTTAACATTTTGCTACAACTAATTTTAGATCAGATAAAGGTTAGATTCACACCGATTAACAAAATACATGTTGATGTAAAAATATAGTGATATACAACAGGTACTTACATCAGCATTGGAGCACAAAGAATTCCCGCAAGATATTTTCCTCGAATACGATCCCGATGGAGGAAGTCTTCTATCATTTAACCTTATTTTCTAAAAGAGAGATGGGTAAGAAACATGTCGAAAATATGATCAGAATGCTATAAAATTTCATGATGCGAGGATACGCACACGCTTCTTAGAATGGAGTTGACATTCTTTTGCTGGACTGGAGCGGACTAGTTCTTTGGCCACTGGAATCTGCTTATTATCAGTGGGCGTTGGGTTTCTCTGTGCTGGAGCAGTATCTATGAAAAATGGAGTTGGTTTATTATCTCCTGGCGTTTGGATCTTTTGCAAAGACCTGGTTTGTAACTCTTCAGATTCTAACATAGCCGTCTTCCCCTTGCATGCCTTATATAGAAGAATGGTGATTCAGTTATAAAACATGCTACAACAGAGATGGAATAGGTACTGAAGAATCGAAAGGCATGACATATTGACATGTATTCCCTCCATCCAGAAATAAATGGACGGGTCTAGCCGTATTTCAATTCTAGATACATCCAGTTTTATCCATTTATGTGACATTTAATCCGGACGGAGGGAGTATGATGTAAGAGCTAGGGATACGACAGGACAACACAGTAAAAAAACACTGAAAACCCCACTGCAGAACCAAAGTATTCAAACCCACTGATATGAGATAGTACACTCATGCAGCTCAGGATGCAAAACTACCAGGCAGTTTTCCTTACAAAAATCAACATTGTGGCCTTTAATCATACATTTTGCTACAACTAAATTTAGATCAGATAAAGGTTGGATTCACGCCGATTAACAAAATACATGCTGATGTAAAAATATAGTGATATACAACAGGTACTTACATCTACATTGGAGCATAGAGAATTCCTGCAAGAATCTTTCCTCACAAATGATACCATTGCAGAAATTCTTCTATCTGTTAAGCTTATTTTCTAAAAGAGAGATGGGTAAGAAACATGTAGAAAATATGATCAGCATGCTATAAAATTTCATGATGCAAGGATACGCACACGCTTCTTAGAATTGAGTTGACATATTTTTGCTCAACTGGAGGGGACTAGTTCTTTGGCCACTGGAATCTGCTTATTATCAGTAGGAGTTGGGTTTCTCTGTGCTGGACCAGTATCTATAAAAACTAGAGTTGGTTTATTATCTCCTGGCGTTTGGATCTTTTGCAAAGGCCTTGTTTGTAACCCTTCAGATTCTAACATAGCCGTCTTCCCCTTGCATGCCTTGTATAGAAGAATGGTGCTTTAATTATAAAACATGCGATAGCAGAGAGATGGAATAGGTACTGAAGAATAGAAAGACATGACATATTGACATGTATTCCCTCCATCCGGAAAAAATGGATGGGTCTAGGCGTATTTCAGTTCTAGATACATCCTTTTTTATCCATTTCGGCAACATGTAATCCGGATGGAGGGAGTATGGTGTAAGAGCTAGGGATACGATAGGACAACACAGCAAAAAAAACTAGTTGAATGTAAAACTATATGCTAGTGGAATAGGTACAGAAATAACCAAGGCAACATACACGTGTATGATTGGGAAAATAAGATGGCATTGCAACAGAGCACTAGAACAGCACTTCAATGTAAAAAAACATGGTACGGTAGACAGATGAAGTACATACTGATGAATAACAATGCATAAGATATTCAAAAGCATGATGTCCAAATTAAGCAGATGGCATTGCGATAGAGTAGAATGACAGTACTTGAATTTGAAAACATGTTATCATGAATGGAATAGGTACTGAAAAACAGGAAGGCATGACATATTTACATGCATGATCAGCATGCTAAGCACATGGCATTACAACAGAGTAGATACACTCCAGGACATTATATGCATGTTGTACCCATATCACAGGCCAAGTTAGAGCAAGGACCTTGTGGGGTGAAGAGGATTCATCATCTTTCTGCAAGTCTTCTGAAGAACTGCCTTTACATGTTCCATCATATTAGGTATCATTGACATCAAGTTTATTGGCCTTTACATTGCTCCGTGAGGTTCTTGTGGATATATCAGTGTGTGCAATTATATCTGACATGCATGGAAGACAACTAGTAGTTAGATTTATGTAAATGAGTGCCTGTAGGAGACGACATAAATAGTAGGACTGGGGTTAACTAGCAGCAACAGGTCTCATAAACTAAAGGGAGAACATAGATGAAAGCTACAGAATATGTATCGTTTGTACTCGAGATTAACTAGATGGCACACAAAAGTATTAAAAAACAACATAGGTAATACTAGAAGTGGTATAATACTATAATCACCAGCCTGTGGGATAGCAATGGCTGATGGATGATAACTATGGAACAATGTTACCTAAAGAACAAGTATCTTAGCTGAACTATGGAACAACGTGAACTCCTGAACAAGACCCGTAAGAGATCAGCATGAATATACAGTGAAATGTGATGATCTATTTTCCGTGCTTAGATGAATAACAAAGCCATAAATGTTGCACACAAGTAAGATGAGGGTACAACCTATCTGGCTACCATCCATAGGAGTGAGCATCATGTGCTGACTTGTCGATGGCCCTGCAGTTGTTGTGGTTGTCCATGTCGGGCACGCGCATTTGATGCAGGGAACTGTTGAGTGGGGACTGTAGCTCCCTTCTGGTGTATGCTTCCCTTGTTGGAGCAGCTGCGGTGAGTCGGAAGACGGTGTGTCTGAAGATGCAGATAACGCATAAAGTTAAGAACAACATATCTCTTTGATCCAAAGAAATACACTAAGAGATCAACAACAAGGTACGAGAATGGTCACACGTCTGTTGACTGAAGACTAAATTGGGGTCACACGATTTTATTTTATTTTGGTACTGTCCGATCTACGCCGGATGGCTTGATGGCCGTCTTGTGCCTCCCGGCTGACACTGTTCGGAATCTTCCCCGAAGAGCCAGCGACCAACGGCAGAGCAGCCTACCTCCGCCGTCCGTGGCCCCGTCCAAAACCCCGCTCACTGCCCCACCACACTGCCGTGGTTGCGCCGCCCCCGGGCCAATCCACAAAGACTCTCCGTCATCCTGATCCGGCGGCGGCAGTACCTTCAACCCACGCAACTCCAAAAGATACCCATCTAAGTGCTGCTTCCGCAGCAAACTTGCGGCCCCGCACCCTTACGTTAGACACCAGCCAACTAGCAGCCTAGGAGTTCCGCCGCCTCGAGGGGTGCTTCTTCCCATTGGGAATCGATTGGCCCAGAATAAAAATTCAAACAACTGACACCTAAATAAAGTGATTTCAGATGAGGGTGCGACCTATCTGGCGGCATGGTGAAGTAGGCAGGTCCAGCTGCCGAGTCGGTGAGGCCAATGCGGTTGCGGTGGTGACCGGCGGCAGGGAAAGAGCGATGTCGCGACGGTCGACGGCTATGCGGAAGCAGCGCTAGGACTCTGGACGGATCTGAAGTTGGAGCCGCTTCGGCGCCGTGAACAACGGCGGGGGTGAATCGGCTCCGGTACGGTTCATGCGGCCATTGTCGTGGTAGCACCAGCAGCATGGAGTAAGAGGCACACGACCCAGTGCACGACGGCAATTGGACAGCGTCTCCGGTATTAGGGAGGAGGGCGGCTGTGAAATTGGTGCGGTGGGGGGCGCCATGGAGGTGGGGCTGATGTTTCGTGGCTCAGGAGAAGGGAGCTTCCCGGGGAGAAGGTGATTTGGCGCCCACGAGGTATGAATGGGGGCGGGCGGGGGGGAATTGGGAGGGGAGTGGAACCATGTCTTACGGACGCATTTGTCTGAAATGTGAGGGGGAGTTACAGTTCTACCCTTGCCTATAGGCTTCTCGGCTTGGGTCTGTGTACTGAGGGTCGGGGATAGTAGAGTAACTTTGCTTCTCCCCAAATAGTGGGCGGGAGCGATTTCGGGCGAGGAGGGCGTGTTTTGAACTATAGTGGGCGCGAGCGAATTTGGGCGAGGAGAGCGTGTTTTGAAATAGTGGGCGCGAGCTATTTCGGGTGAGGAGAGCGTGTTTTGCCGACCATGGTTTCTGAATTATTCGGCACATGTCATTTCGGCCGAGTAGAAGGCGCGCTTGGATGAAGTTACGAACCTACCCTCGATGTACAATGGGCAATTGATGCGTGTCCCACATAGGACGTTAATTTCGCGTCTCCCATTTATTTGCTCGGGCGAATTCCACCGAGCAGAGAGGATGTTTAACGGTTCGTTCAAATTTTGGGAGAACGAGCATCCACGTCTACCTTACCAAGTCGATTCGAATCAAATTTTGAAATATTAGCTTGCCACTTCTTTTTTAGATGGAGAGATGATGCTCGGGAGTAATGTGTTTTTACATGCTCGTTGCTAGCGATTTACTATATGACAAATAGTTGACCCACTCAAAAACACGAATCAAACCCAAAATGAAATATCTCAATTCAATGAACTAGCTCGTTCAGTAGGTCAAAATAGTGAACTAAATCCAAAATTGAACACCTCAATCGAGTAGCATGTTGTACAATATTATAGTACTCCATGAACATGTTGAAAGTCAAATTAATGAACTTGTTTGATATACGCATATATCCGTTCATGTGTGGATTGCAGACAACATGGCCTCCAATTTAAATATTTGAATGCAAGTATATATCAGTCTTTGATGCATAAAACGCGACCTCCCCCTCTCCCAGACTCCTGTTCTCTCTCTCTCTCACTCTTTCGCCGACAATCTTCAATTCTGTCGCACGCATCCGACACAAAAACCTTGTTGGTCCCTCTCCCTTTCTCTCTCTCTCTCTCTCTGTGTGTGTGTGTGTGTGGGGAGTCTTTCTAGTCTGCATTCATATATACACCATCTATAGGTCTCTCTCGCACACTATGTATGATACTCTAGCTAGTCCAAGCTAGATATCTTGGGTGCACTCATCGTACGCACACAAATTCCTTGGCTCTTTGCCCGTAACTCTCTCACGCACCACTATGTCGTCTCGGAGCTCTTCCCCCCTCTCTCAAACTCTCCATCCACCTGGGTCACACATACACATGCATATCTCACTCGCACTCGATAGGCCCATCTAAAACTCTATCTCTCTCCATCGTTCTCTCTCCACCCCACACGCACACACACACAATCTCATGCCCAGCTAGCCAAGTATGATGGTCTCTCACTCAATTGTAGGCACACGCAGTCCCCCGTATATGTATATGACTAGCTAATCTTAGTCTCCATCACAAACATGTGCATGGTCTATCTCGATTTCTCTTGGGGCATCCTTCTATCGCGCACGCACTCCCTCGATCTCCCACCCATATAGTCCCCTCATGATCTCAAGGGGATATCTCTATCACAAACACACCCTCTCTCCCTCCCCATGCATCCATGCCATCCATGTGTCCCTCTCGACCTTTTTTCCTTGTTGGCCAGACCTCTATTGGACATGTGCTACAGGGGTGTCTCTCTCCGTTGCAAACAATCACACACTAGCTATCTTCGTGTATCTCCTCGCCTCGCTTTTCCATCTCGGAGATGCATGCGTGATATGTTCGCATAAGAAACGAAAAAACGCACACACTCTCTCTAATTTATCGTTTGTTGTCACTTTCTCTTTCACACACATACTCTTTTTGCACACTTACTCATTCTCCTTCACACGCACTTGATCTGTCTCGACTGAGGCACTCACCTTCGTCCATAGCACATAGATTTATTGAAAAGTCAAACATCACAAAGTTTGACCATGTACGTGGAGAAAAAGAATTACATCTAGTACGGCAAACATATACCATTAGATTCACCATGAGATGTAGTTTTGTATGATGTATCTTTGGTATTGTAGATATAAATAACATTTGCGTAAACTTGATCAAAGTCTCCAAAGTTTGACTTCTAAAAAAATTACATGCACTGCATTATCGAGCGGATGGAATATCTCTTTCCCCCTCTCAGCTATCTGATGCACCACTCAGCCTTATCGGGGCTCCTCAATCTCTCTCAAACTTTATTGGTCAGTTTGGTTCGTGACCTGACCCTCATGCATTGATGGTCGGTACTGCCTGGTGTGGACGTGAGATGTAAAATATTTCTGCCTGGCCAGGCTTGTGTGGTGCTGAAGCGTTTGGTTCATGCCTGGGCCAGGCAAAGCATCAATGTCCCATCAATCAATCCATGCATCAATTATTTAATGCTAATATCCATCCATGTTGCTGTTAGCCTCATGGCCGCACGACCAGGCACGGCCAGGCGTTCGAAATCGGTCGCTTGGGCCAGGCTACTTGCAGTGTCTGGAGTTCAGCCAGGCTAATTAAAGTGCAAGGGAACCCAGCCCAGGCGGGCTTTCTTTTTCACAGGGTAGCAACCAAACAAGCGTGCATGAAATCCAGCCACAACCCCAGGCCACGCAAAAGATGCTCACGACGCAAGCCAAACGGGCCTTATATCTCCTTGGTTCACACATACACATGTCTCGCTCACGCTATACATATAGACCCATCCAACACTCTCCGCCCTTGTTCTCTCTCCATGTGACACGCACCCCCTAAGTACCATAATCCCTCACTCCATCATAGGCTCTGTTTGGATCCATGGGTTAGAGTTAGTTTGGGTTAGTTTGGAGGCAACTAACCCAAAAAGATCCAAACAGGAGGGTTAGTTTAGGTTAGATGCATCTAACCCATCCAAAAAACTAACCCATCCAAGAGGTGCTTATTTGGGTTAGTTCTTCTCGAGACCACTAATAAACACTTTTTTCTCTCACTCTCCCCGCAGCAGATCCCTCCCCACTTCCTCAAAGCTTCTCGTCCTCTCCCTCCCTCCCTCTCACACCGTCCATGAAGGTGCCTTGCCGTATCCGCGCTCCATCTAACCCTGCCATCCAAACACCTCTTTACTTAGAATTAGTTCAGGGTTAGAATCTAACTCTAACCTCTAACTGAGTTAGAGTATCCAAACAGGGCCATAGGCGCAAGCACTCCCCCCCTCCTAAGTATGATTATCTCTTACTAGCCATCAGGAACACACGTATTGTCTCCTTCCATCCATACATCTATCTCGATATCTCTCGGGGCATCTTCTATCACGCACACACCTTGTCATCGATCTCCCACCCATGTAGTCCCATCACGATCTCCAGGGGATCTCTCTATGACAAACATACACTCTCTCCTCCCCATGTCTGCATTTTCTCCATACGTCTCTCTCGACCTGTCTCCCTTGTTTGTCAGACCCCTCTTGGCCACGTGCTAGGGGTCTTCCTCTCTCAGTTCCAAACAACCACACACTATCTCCTCACCTTGCCTCCGTTGTCGAAGATGCATGTGTGATATGTTTGCATAAGACACACACGCTTTTTCTCCACTTTTATCGTGTGTTGTCCATGTCTCTTTCACACACGCACACACGCTTTTTTCACTCTCTCTCTCTCTCTCTCTCTCTCTCTCTCTCTCTCTCTCGTCAGGGATTCTGTCACGTCCATAAGCATATGGATGTTTTGGAAAGTCAAACCTTAGAAAAGTTTGACTAGGTATATGTGGAGAAAAACATTTACATCTGGAATGATCATTAGATTCATCACAACATGTACTTACTTCATACTATCATTTATCTTCGGTATTGCCGATATAAGTAATTTCTTTATAAACTTGGTCAAAGTTTCAAAAGTTTGACTTTAAAAAAATGTTGTAACTACATTATCAAACGGAGGGAGTAGCTCTTTCTCTCTCTCTCTGCTATCTCTCATGGGCCTCCCCTCTCACTCGAACTCTCTATACCGACGGATTATGCGCTCACTGTGTCAGTGTATAACTCTGTATATTGTTTAGTTGACCGGTCAACCAATCCACATGCTGCATTGTCAGCTCGTGTTCTGTATCTTGGTGTGCTGGTCCATGTGGCAGTGGGTGAAAATAAGTAAACTAGAGGCCCATCTGACACGCGGTCAAGGAAACAAAGTTGAAATCACTCGGGGTAGCACCCCGCACGCTAGTAAATTGAGGGCACATTGAGGACAAACTTCTTGCGTGCGAAGGACGCACTCGCGCACAATTCACCACTGCGCGGCGGCATGCACAGAAGGACGCACTCGCGCACACCCAACACACAACACACACCAGCACACGTGTACACCGGCGTCGCCGCCGATTGAGATGGACGGCGAGGCAGCCAACAACCGGAGGCCGCTCGAGCCAAAACCACATCCGGCGAGCCTGGACTTCATCAGCGGCCTCCCCGATGACATGCTGCTTGTCATCATCGGCCTCCTCCCCACCAAATCTACCGTGCGGACCGCCCTGCTCTCTGGCGGTGGCGCCCCCTCTGGCGCTGCGTCCCCCTCAACCTCACGGTCGACAACTGCCTCTGCGAGATGCTTTCATCGCACCCTGGGCCAGCCAGACACCTTGACATCCGCATGTTCAGTACCAACTGCAAGGTCCAACCCAAGTTCGACGAGTGGTTCTTATCCCCTTCCCTAGATCATCTCGAGGAGCTCAGCTTTGAAGCTGGACGATGTCGCTCTCTGCCGCTGTCCGCGCTCCGCCTCACGCCAACGCTGCGCCGCGCCAGCTTCAGCTCCTGCTGTCTTCCCCAGATTAATGTCGCGCCCACCATTCTTCTCCCTCAACTCAAGCAGCTCGACCTCTTCGACGTTGTCATCTCGAAGAAGGCTATGGAGCACCTACTCCGGAGCTGTACGGCGCTCGAGTACCTTCGTCTTGAGCAACTCCACGGGTTCATTAACCTCCACATCGCCTCGACGAATCTCCGATGGATTTATGTGTCTTGCTGGCCCCGCAACAAGACATCAATTGGGAAGATATCACTCCAGCTGTTCCACGTTATGGTCATTGAGAATGCGCCTTTCCTTGAGAGATTGCTTGTATCGGATCTAGAAGGTCCAACAAAAATCAGGGTCATTGACGCTCCGAAATTGACAGTGTTGGTGTACTCGTCTGCCAAATTATCTGAACTCTTTATTGGATCCGTAATCGTTCACGTACAACACTCATCTTCTTCTCCGTCTTCTTGAAATTCACATTTTTGAATTTCTTCTTGATGTATTTACGACCGTCTTCCAGAAAATGATTCCCACAAGCTTGACCCAGTCCATGCACACAGTGAAGATCTTAGCACTAAAATCTATCGGCCCCAATCTGGATCAAGTTGTTGGATTCCTTAGATGTTTTCCATGCACGGAGAAGCTACTCATCGAGGTGAAACTTCTTTCCTATTAGTAAACGGTAATCAAAACGTCGCTCAATTTCTTCGTAATTTTACAAAATTACGATGGCAAGTGTAGTGTTCAAAACTATATCTACGCACTGCACCGAAAGAATTGTTTTTAGTATTTTTTCTCACGTGATCACCTGCATCATTTTTATGCTGTACTACTATAGTAGCCTAGTCTAGTCATAGTGGAAAGTAACTTAGACTACTCCAGTAACTCTATGGTTACCCTAAGGGCAAGTACTACCTCCATCCTAGTTTACTCTTGCAATTTTGTAGTATCAAAATTTGACCATAGATTTAACTGACAAAATGTTAATGCATGTCATTGAGAACTATATCATTGGAGTATTTGAAGATAATTTGAAATGGTGTAATTTTTAGTGACATGCATTGGCATTTTCTTAGGTAAATATATGGTCAAAATTTTATACTAAATACGAGGTAGTATTCCCTCCGTCCCAAAATTCTTGTCTTACATTTGTTTAGATACAGATGTATCTAACACTAAAATGTAACTAGATACATCCGTATTTAGACAAATTTAAGACAAGAATTTTGGGACGGAGGGAGTACAAAAGTGGGCTATGTAGGCCAAAACATGTGCCAAATTCACTTGTGATGCATTTGGCATCGATGCCCCTCCATTGCTCACCTGGTGCCCCAATCTGGAGCACCTACTTTGCTCCGGTGCCAAATTAACTCACGCAATGAAAAAACATTGGATGGGAGAGAGAGAGAGGACTGAGGCAATAAAAAAACACTTGTTTGGGAGAGTGAGAGGCTGGTGTAGTTGGTTTGATTGATTTGTTTATACATGTGGGTCTGTGTGCACAGCGGTGCCAACTCTCTCACATCGCGAGAGCGGTACCAAAATCTTTTGATTTGACATCGATGCGTAATATGTGGCATAGTTTTGCGAAATATGGCATCGACCACATAGTGGAAGGCAACAAATGCCCAAGCTCTTCACGTGCTCCTAGTTAAATGAGAGGAAACATAATCAGAGAGAGAGAGGGGGAGAGAGAGAGAGTGAAAAATATCACTAGCCAGCCAACCCTATCGTATGAGCGAATGATATTGGTACCTCTTGATGACACGGCAATCTTATGCAGCCAGCTGCTCTAATATGTTCTCTTCTTTTCCAGATAAAAAAAGACCCGAAAGTGAAAAATGTGCTGCACTATAACAATCTCATCGAATGCCTTGATCTCCATCTTATAGAAATTGATTTGATCGACTACTGAGGCAGCACATCTGAGATTAAATTGGCCAGGTTCTTTGTTCTGGAGGCAAGTGTGCTCAAGGTAATGAGGTTTGGCGTTCTCTGGCGCAACAATGAATGGCGTGCTGATCACCACAAGCGTCTAAGCCTAAATGACAAAGTCTCCGTAGAAGCTGAATTAGTTTTTGAAACATCAAGTGGCCAGAGACTTGAAAACTTATTTGCCCATTAGTGACTTGTCAGGCGGTGGATTTTAGTTTGTACGATAACACCGCATCCACCTAAAGTAACGAAAGTTCTTACGTGAACTTCCTAGTAATTCCCTCTTCCTAGGTGCAGCATTACTCCTAACATTTGTAATATCATTTTGAAACTTGTAATATTGCCGTGTCCTACTCCTGCGTTTTCAAAATCATGCAAATCAAACAGGTCCTGAGTTGGTGATGATGTTGTGCCTCCCATCTTTCACCAGTAGCCGTCGAATCTAGATCTGACGCATACAAACCAAGCTTCTCCATTTTTGCAAAAAGATGCCCGCACTTGTTCCCTATTTACAAACAACCCCTTGTCTCTCACAATCAGCCTTATCTCCTCCCCACCACATCTAGAAGGCCATGGAAAAATCTGGCGCGATGGCCGCTGCCGGAGCAGTCCACCCCCAATCTTGGTGTTCCGTGCAATGCACGGGCATCTACGCACGGGAAATTATGTCGAACAGGGCTAGTTGTAAGCAGGCTAGCTCTACAGCCATGATGATAGTGACTGCAGACGGTGAGGCTGACTATGGTATGCCAAACACGGCACCTATACTCAGGTGTCATCTCCGGCGCAGGGTCTTGTCACTTCACTGTGAGGAGCAACACGTAATAATTTGACCAACGGGTAGTACAGTGCTAGTACTCCTAGGAGTACTACATTGGTAGTACTACTACTAGTACTAGTAGCACCACCATCTGGATTTAGGAGTACTACCACGTCCATCTGGATTTTAGTATTTGACTAGCAATATCTAGTAATGCATGTCACAAAAAATGTACTACTCCCTCTGTAAATAAATACATGGTGTTTTATTCCTATCAGCGAGAGAACTTAATGTTTTCTTGCTAACTAGAGTCTTAATAGGATTACTTGCAATGAACTAAACACTGCATGTCATGTTTGGTAGTCTCAAGTCATTGAAAGCATGCACGGTCCACATCTCTCATTGGTTGATATGTCACGAAATAAGAAACAAGGAGGGAGTTAATGCATCGTGCCTAAGTGTTTGGGATTATTTGGTTTTCGTAATGTGACTTACACAACATTTTTGTTTACATGCATTAACATTTTATTAGTTAAATCAAAGGTCAAAACTTGGTGCAAAATGCAAAGGGGACCAATAAACCAGTAAACATCAAACTTCTCTCGTTTGGCCCCAACTAGAGGTCCGGTGAGATGACTATACTGTACCGGCACGGAGGGGGGGCGCAGCTTCATTGACTTACAGCAACTGCCTTTAGGTGAATGACACGTGGGCCCAGGGGGTGGCTGGCCCACCTATCATACAGCCAAAGGCAGGTGAAGTAGAGGGCCAAGGAGTAGTACGAAATCCTACGCACCTACGCACACTAACCAAGGGAAAGAGTGATCACTCGAATCGCAAGATCAGTTGACTAGTAGAAGCTAAGCTAGACCCATGGAGGCGATGAGCGCGAGCATCAGCCGGCTGTGCCAGATGGTCCACGACGCCGGCCTGCGGCCCGGCAACGAGGAACGTCTCCAGGTAGTATTGCTTGAGGCCGGCAGGGCGAGGGGCCACTTGGATGACAACTTCGTCTCCTTGTTCGACGAGGTCCTCGTCGGTTTCCTCGACAAGTTCACCGTCGTCAAGAAGCTCGCGGACGACTTTGACGTAAGCCTTCAGCCGATGCGCCCAGGCTCTGCGATGCCCGCCACCCTCAACGGCCACTATGGTGACAACCTCTTCGACGCACTGGTGGCCCTTGCGACTGCCCGCCGTCGCGCCGAAGAATGTCCACCTTGAGGTCGCGCTGGCCGCGCAGCGCCTGGCGCAGCAAGACACCATGTACATAATCACCCACGTCTGCGCGCATGCAAGAGGAGGACGATAGGACGCTGGCCTTCTTGGACCGCATGCAACCTTGGACGCACTATTCAGAAGCACGTTGAGCTCGCCGCCAACGCCGCTACTCCTCACACATCGGTTGGTGACCCGGCGCACTAGGGCATGAGGATGTCGTTGATGGATCTGTATGTATTTTTATCTTTCCATCAAATCCATGTAGTAGTATATGATACTACAGTAATTATCTTACCTTTCGCATCAACTTCATAATTTTTGTACGTAGTCCATGCATGAACGGCGCCAGAACCAAACTTCTCATTACTCTAGGCAAAATCGTTATTTTCTATCTATCGATCGCGCCATGGAGCAGAACAAAATTTTACAAGTTACGAGTTCAAAAGGAAAAGCCTGCCATGTTCGCGTCGCACCCCCACACGGTTGGTCCGGCACGCCGCTCAAGCGGGAATGCGTGCGGTGTTGCATTTTCACTTACAAGTGGGACCATAGTTGAGCAAACCGACTATCGGCAAACCCCCACCCCGCCCACCGCCCGATGGCTGAGAAAACAGGAGGGAGAAGAGATGGCTGTAGCATGGACTCCAAGAAAATTGGTGTCGGTTGGGACTCGTGTGGGTGGCGTGTGCCGTAGTGCTAGACGTGAATGCTAGTTATGGCCCATGCCACCCCACTATATCGAGCCTATATCGAGGTACAGTACGTAGAACAAATTTCCTGCAGTCCGTGCTCAGCACTCCTCTATCTCTCTTCTCAGCCAGCCAGCGGACGCGCGGAGCCCATCGTCTGTTTGCTCACATGCGGTCCCACATGTCAGTGAAAACGCAAGCGGACCCACTGAACCTGCACATCTTTCACCTCGACGTGCTAGTGATGAAAAACAAGTCCAAGAAAGATCTTCGATGGCCGCTTTTGGAGTTACTCAAGAGTAGTAAGATTCTATTTACAGTTTAACCCAAGATGCACATCTCGTGGTTTCAACTTATCAACTACCACTCTATTTTCTTTCATGACATGACCTGGATGCTGGATGTCCCACGTGTCGGCAAAAGGAGGAAGAACCCGACCAAATCTTCGGTTGTGCTCTCAGATTAGACTAGTTGTGCTAACTTAAAATTTTTATTGTGTACTCCCTCCATTCCAAAATACTTGACTTCCATTTGTCCAAAAATGGATGTGCCTATATACTAAAACATGTCTAGATACATATATATTTTGACAAATAGAAGGCATGTATTGTGCAACGGGGGGAGTAGAATGGATGCAAGTTTCTGTATTGGGAAGAAGAGTACATCCATATATTGATAGAGCGCAATTTAGTAGATGTTCTATCACTTTTAGCTAGCACAGAGGCTATAGATGAGATTAGTGCACTTGTTGATACTCCTACTTGGTATGCATGTTGCTGCTTAGACGCAGAGAAAAACGGACCTGAGGGAGTACTAGAATAGAGGCTAGACATGAGACTAGATGCGAGGAAGCAACGTCTACTTCTTTACACTCGAAGAAGAAAGAAGCACGCAAGATCGAGCCTCCGCAGATCAACAATGAATGCATCGAGAAGGCACTAATCCAACTTACAGGAGTAGTAAAATGTATTCTTGTGGTTCTTGTTTTCTTTGGTCTTGCTTTTCTAGTCAAAATTATCATTGGAGTTCGTGCAAAATGGAGGTCCGTTTGGGTCGTGCGTTGTAGTTGGCCTTACAAGTGGGACCGCAATTAAGGAAACCGACTATCGGCAAACCCCCACCTCGCCCGCCGTGCGATGGCTGAGTTAGAGAAACGATGAGGTTGAAGAGATTGCTCTAGCACGGACTCCAAGAAATATGATGTCAGATGGAAGTCGTGCTGGTGGCGTGTGCCGTACTCCTAGACGTGAATGTTTGTTCTGGCCCATGCCACCCTACTACTCCTACTAGTTAGTACTATATAGTACTACTAGTATCGAGGATTCAAGGTGCTGGTTACGTAATACAGTATGGCTACAGTAAAAACACCCGCACGACGCGCAAAGCATGTGAAGCTAGTACAAATAGTGTACTACTATTGTTGATTGGCCCCATCCGATAACCTGTTGCAATGCCCGTACAATTATGTATTCAGAAAATATATTTTTTGCCTCGTCGCACCACTCACTCATAGAAGCAACTCGAAAGCCATTCATAAATTTAGTAAGTTTATCATAGGCATATCAGTTTATTACATACAACATGTCATCAACCCACATCGACAACGAGGATACATTATAAATACTAAAGTTTTCACCACACAACAAATAACAAGCAATGAAATGAACTTCAACTCAACCATTCCTCGGCGTTGGAAACGCTTGCTTTGAACCACAAGTGATTCTCTAGGACGGGCCATCCATTGTCGATCTGGAGACCAACGCAGGACTGATCATCCAGGCTGAAGCGGCCTACTATATCAGTACCAGGGTAGGGAACCACCCAAATGTCCGAGGTATAGACACAGTTGCTTCTCATAAATGGTAGTAACGTTGTGTCAACAACAGTTGGATCGCCTTTCACCATCATTGGATAGTTTTGTCCAAGGAAGAGCGAGTTTTCTCCAAGACTATCAATTCTATACCAGGGAGAAGGAGTTGGCGCTAGCACACTAGTATCCATCCCGAATACCATGCAAGGGTGTTGGAATAGGTCCGGAGAGTGCGACCATGGGAGACTACACCTGCTTCCTTAGCAGTAACATCATCAGTGGGCTGTATACACACGAGAAGAGGTGATCCATCGGAATTAGTTGCCAGGCACCAAATAGTATATGGGTGCTGCTCGTCCTCATGCTCGCGATCATCACCATCATCATCTCCCCCTTGGTTATAAAAATCTTCAAGTATAGGTGGTGGAATATTCACAGGACCTTGGAAACACAAGAAGAAGGTTAATTAGTAAGGCTGGCCATAGTGGGGGTAACATAAGTAGTATCATGCACTTGGGACTCGCAAACATGCTTATGTGGCAGGCAATTAAGGAAGAGAGAGATGGTTATAGTAACATAGGTAGATACCGTAACATAATAAATGTGATGCTACTATGTGTCATGCATGGCAATAAATGAGACCACCTATGATACTAATCTAAGATACTATGCACTATAGAGGTAGTAACATAAACTAGTAACACATGCATGTTACAAGTCTAAGTTACTCCCCACTATGACCAGCCTTGCTAACCCGCATGCATGTGGATGAAACAATTATAATTACGGTGGAAGACAAGCGTACCGAAACAACGAGGATGCCATGCAAAAGCAGTGCCACGAGTGGTGGCAGCAAAGACAAGGCCCTCGTATTGAATTGCATCACAGTACTCATCCGTGTACAGAAACTGATTTTTGAGCAATATCCATCCAGTCAAACCACTGACGACGGCAACAAGCTTGTCGAAGATAGCAACAACTTCATAGTTGTTGTAATTCCAAGAGCGGTTGGGGACTCGAGAAATTGCTATCTTCCATAGAAGACAGTCACCATGATTGTATTTGAACGTGAGTACAATATCGGTGTGCTCAACCTCTGGGTAGTCTGCTGAGATTTTTGGAAGTGGAACCCGGTCACGAGTGTACACATTCACAAGTTCCCACTTGCAGTTGGACCCAATGTAAACAACCCAATCTCCATTTGCGCCTTCCCAAGCCTTGCCCTCAAGCGATGGCATCTTAACATCATACGTATCATTATCAAGCGGCATCAACTTGCACAGGGCGAGGCCTCCGTCGTGACGGCGCCAGTCATCAGGGTCACGGCGAAGAAGATAGGGGAGATCAAACCGCTCCTTGACTCTTGGGTTCCTTGTAATGATGTTATTAGTTGAGTCGAGAATGGGCTTGAACGAACCTGCCATGCTAGCCGAGGTGATGACGTCGCACCGATCAATGAGTTCCTCCACCACGTCATCTTTCAGATCGGGGCAAGAATAACGGGGTCGTTTCCGTCCTGTTCCCTCCATGGAGAAGACGATCGAACAATGGCAGAAGAAAGGGTGAAGGGCTAAAGGAAAATGAAGGAGGGAGAGGAAGAGCGTGCGACAGAAGTTCCAAATCGAGAGGGGAAGGCGAAGAGTCGGTGGACGGTTGCCAGTTTGCCACGGTTCACGAAGGGGCACCCCGGCCTACACGTCGGTTCGGAAATACTCCTACTACTCGCCGTAGTCTCACTGATATGTGGAACGGGACCACATGTCAACGAGACATGGTGTGTAATTTCTCGTGCAAAATGCGATCTGGCCGCGTTGGCCCGAGGTGCCGCATTAGTTATCGGCCTTTATTTTTTTAATGGCGCGTCATTCAAGTTTGAAGCATGACTAACTAGTACTGTATGGAGAGAAAATATAAACTACTCTACCACTACTCCACCTCCAGTACTAGTAGTATAAAGAAGATATATAGGCTGGAGCTTCAGCGCTTTCTTGCCAAGGGCTGCCCACTTGCTTCTCACACTACCACCCTCTCTCCAGATCTAAAAAAGACGTCCCCTCTCTGCCTCCTCACCGGTGGTCACAGATCCGCCGGGGAAGAAAAGGACGTGCAGCGTTGACGCACTTGTCGTCGGCGAGCGAGGTCATGCACTGACGACAAGGCCGTCCTCTCAGACCTAGCGCCCGCGCGGGATCGCTGCCGTAGTGTGTGCGGAGGACGACGACCACGAGCGAAGCCACTTCCCGCTGACCCTCAGGTATGATACCTCTTTTCGAACCATACCCTTGTTCTGTTGCCCCATCTGACACGTCGTTGCATGTGGATCTTTTTCCACTCCACCATCTTCCCAATTTGCTATCCTCCGCTCTGCTGGCCACGCAGACGAAAACCATAATTTGCACTATTAAAGGAAACCCTACTTCATGCAGACTAATGCATGTGTGGGTTGAATAAGGAAAGGAAGGGAGACTGTATTGTCCAAGAGAGTAGGCATCGAACCCGCATCTAGGTTGAAAAGGGGAAAATCAGTAGCTAAGGAACGAGTCTCGTGTCTCTTGGTTGAAGAAGGGTAGAAATGCATGACAACGCAATAGAGAATGACCAGGTCGATCGGTTTGTTGTCCTCACATAGGAAAAAGGTGGCTAAAGAGAACAAAAATGGGACATAATCCACATATGCTACCTGGATATTTGTTGCTCTGGGCAACCATACCTCCCTCACCACTCTACGTCCGTGGAGGTACATCGTACTGGTGCGCCCACTGTCCGAATGGGCCTCCCATGCTCTTATTGCCACTTTTTTGCTGTTAGTATAACGCCAGCAGTCAAGTCAAGCAATGCTACTGCTAAAGTGATGCCACATTTAACTAATGCCGCTCTCAGTCTAATGCCACAGATAAATTTAAGCAGTGCCATTTAATGTCACTGGATCATTTCAGGGTTAGCTGTTGATTGTGGATGTATTAAAGATTTTTCAGCTAAGGCATTCTAATGCTGTTGCACACCCAGTATACCAACAATGAAACTTGTTACTACCTTCAGATTTTTGCACTGTTAATGCTTATAGATTACATACCTCACTTTCATGAGATAAGTTAATTTTTTTGTACAGTGTCACCAAAATGCCAAGGCGTTGATGTCATTTTATTTTGGTTAAACTGCACAGACAATTATGAAGACAAGAGGTAAGGTCAAGAGTGGGCACCTCCTCCTCCGGCTGTTCTCTTGATTATCAAGAGGAAAGATCAAGTTTTTATGTTTGATCGATTATCAAGATTGGGATAGCAATTTTTAAGGTCCCCCCGAGTTTGAAATGATATTTACCTTGGAGGTACATGGTTTGCAATTTTTTTATACTATCATTAGTTAATAATGCTAGTTATCTTCAGACTTTTGTATTTGGTTTAATGCTCATGCACAGCTAGTATACCAATGCTGAAACTTGTTACCTTTACATTTTGTATTGTTAATTCTTATAGAAACCTTCAAGTGCTAGAGTTTATTGAAATCTATTTAGTAAAACCATTGTATTGTACCCTGTAATAAACTAACTACTCTACTGTTGCACTAGCCACTGGATTAGTGTATATTTGTAGTATTCGAATGGTGTTGCATTAGCATATGGACATAAATAAAGTGTGGCAAGCTTTCCCAGATATGTGCTCAAGAAAACTACTACCTGTTTTTCTAAATACTAGACGTTTGGGTACTTTAAATTGAACTGCGAAAACGTCTTATATTAAGGAACAGAGGGTGTAGAGTTCACTCAAATTATCCCGGTAAAGCTAGTCACACCTTTGTTAAAATTAATGTTCATTATGTTATCGGAGGAGGTCTGTATGTTTGTCTCTAATGCCTGTCTACTACATACCCGACATCATGATGTAATGTTAAGTCATTTCCTTTTGTACAGTGTAACTAAATTGTCAAGGCGGTGATGGCATTTTATTTTAGTAGAACTGCACAAAATTTGCTTAAAAGAAGAGGAAAGGTCAGGAATGGCTCAGTTTTTCAGAAAAAACTATGTATGCCTTCCTAACATCAGCCGCTGTTACTTTATTTATTCCTTCAAACAGGTGGTTAGAAACAGTCTTTCTACCTTTTCCCATTAAGAAATTGGAATGCTTATATTTGTGAGTCTATGCTTCAACTAGTGCCACTTTTATAGTAATCACACTTTCAATATCTATGCAAACAGGGATGCTCGATTTTAGTGGAGCTGCACAAAAAGTCCAACTGGTTCAACATTAGGAGCATGTTTTTTTCCAAACCTTTATATCCAATTGGTGGCACTATGAGCTGTTCATTACGAAGGTACATGGTTTGCTACTATCTTGCTACTCTTTTTGTACTGTCATTAGATAGTAATACTAGTGCTTTGCATGTGAATTTATTGGCAGGGTGGACCTACATTGGAGGTGCAGGACAGGATTCAATGATTGGATGCTCAATTTTGGTTGTATCGATTTCACCTCTTCCATCACTACGAACATGATGTGGTATATGTTTACTAGCTGCTTGATATTTGTGCAGACAGAGATGTCTGCCCATTGCTATTTGGCAAACAAACAAAGTGTCCGCAATTTTGGTTGAACTGCACAAGAGAATAGTACAGTCACTGCATGCAGTGCCATTTGAAAATAGACACAAAGATTTGATAGTCACTTCATGGACTGCAGAAAAGTAGTACTGTACTATTTACTGGCCAACAGTTGGTGCTTCATTGCTTTGGTCTGATTATACAACGGGCATCATTTTCCCTAAGTTAAAGTTTGTATTCCAAAAATAGTCTCGCGGTGTGATCGAGAGAAGACCAAATCATATTGCAGTGGATGTTCCTCCATCATGTGTGGTTCATTCTCATGGTTCCAGCTGTTGGTGAAACCACTTCGTTTGCAAGAGGAATTGAAGACTTCACAAACAAATTTGTCTTTCAGTCTGTACTGAATGTTGGCCAAGAGAAGCATCTATGTTAGTAGGAAGAACAAATTTTTTTCTAGATCTTTGCTTTTGGAGCTACATATTTGTATATGATCTGTTAATCATTGAGATGCATTAACATGTTGATCTTATGTATGGGAATCGTACTAGTTAGTTTTAGTTGCGACGCAAGATCCGGACTGGATGATCTTTGCTTTTGGAGCTACATATTTGTATATGATCCGTGAATCATTGAGATGCATTAATAGTTACTTATTTCTGTTCGCTCAGTGTTTACAAGTTACTGATCGATCACTAGCTAGCCTACAAATGCGCACCTGGCAGTTTTATTTGCGACGCAAGATGCGAAGTGGCAGTTTTTTGAATAAAAATGCCTACCTCTGAAGAAACTGACAAGCTACACTATCGATCCTACACGGATAAAAATGCCTACCTCTGAAGAAACTGACAAGCTACACTATCGATCCTACACGGATAAATAGCGTATCACGCACGTACTACCTCCTTTCCGATTTGCAGGGCTCAATTCAAGAAACGACCTACTCGATCCTACATGAATAAATAGCAGATCACGCACATACTAGTACCTCCTTTCCAGTTTGCAGGGCTTAATTCAAACCTCTCACCAACCAAGGTACTCCCTCCGTCCGGGTTTAGTAGTCCCGTGAGCAAAGCAGCAAGACCGCATGGCAATAATTAACGGCATGCAGAAGTTTAAGCCTAATTAATTCTAGCGATTTAAGTGGCTGCATGCGTGCCCTCGGCTGCGACTCGTTGCATGCTGCTTCGCGTACTGCCTGCGAGCGATTCTGAGTGCCTGCATGCAGCCGTTCGTAATTAAGGTAGCTAACTAATGCGAAAAAGATACGCTTTAATTGTTCCGGGCTTTTTAAATATGTGAAATCATCATTGACAAGGAGGGAGATGATCCGAGTGCACTCGTTTGACCGCCATGCCAGTGTGCGAACCGGACGGGACGGGATGGCATAGTCATAATTTCAGTTTCCCTAGTTTTCCACGGCAAGCTGGCGCGCTAAGCCATTATGCATTGAATTCCGATGACCATCACGCTACCTTCCCCCTATAAGTACTGTTTCCCAGCATTCTCCAGTGCCACCGTGACCCAACTCGCCATATCCTCATAAGCCCCCACCAGCCCAACGTCGCTCGCCACGTCCTCCATGCCCCCGCCCGTCCGCGGTAGCGACGCCAGAGGCGGTCACCGCCGGAACTAGTGTTCGGTTTTTCACCGGAAGGCAGACGGAGGGAGGAGGCATTCTATCTGTCTTTAGATGGCAATGCGCAGATCGAGGAGTTGTTGGAGCGCGACCGCATGGCGGAGGAGCAGGAGTTGTTGGAGCGCGACCGCCTGGCGGAGGAGCAGCGTAACACCAATTTGCGCCGCCAGCGGGACATGGAGCAGCAGCGCACCGACGCTCTGAGTCGCGAGCAGAGCGCCCGCAACTGGGCCGACTATGTGGAGGCCGACGCCCGACAAATAGCCCTGGAGGCTGTCGGGCACGCACGCGTTCGCGATGCCGATTTTTACTACCAGCTCGTCAAGTGGGTTTCCCGCTTGGAAGCCGAAGCTTCGATGGACCACGCCGGCATGGAAAGGGCCAACGCGCGCGAGCAACGCGCCCTATCGCACCTCTGGCAAGTCCGATGCGAGGCGCAGGACGCCGGTGCCGGCGTTTAGCATGTACCGCCAGCATCGTCTAGTTAGCTAAGAGTAAGCTAGTACTTGTCTAGTGGGAGTAGATAGTTAACTTGGCTATGATGGTTGTCAACGTGGAAGTTCAGTACTCTATATGTGGATCAGACCTGTTACTTTGCTCTGAATGTTGAACTTTCCGTTTGAACGTATGGAATGCACTGTTATTTTTTAAATGGGTTGTATTTGTCCTCCACGGGTTTAGAGGCTGACTTGTGGGCCTAGCAAGTTGACGTGTACACAATCAGGAGATCATTGTACGTGGAGAGGATGACAGCAGGGACCCGCCAAGGTCATGGCAGTACGCAAGCAAGTGCCTCCTTATTTCAAGCCAATAAAAAAATGGCTCCTCCTAGTGGATTTCTGACATCTGGGTCCCATGCCATTGTTAACGTAGTCAATAAACGAGAGAATTGCACAACGAGCGGCTGACACCAGGGACCCAGCAGCTCGCCCAACTATTTTTGTTTTGGGTTAATTTGATAAATGCCTTCGAGAAATGCCACTGCAATTTCCAAATTTTGAAAAATGCCATTTCATGCCATTTCTAGTGGCATTTTTTGAAGTCTGGAGTGGCATTTTTCAAAGTTTGCAAACTGAAGTGTCGTTTTTCAAAGTTTGCAAAAATTGCAGTGGCATTTTTCAAAGTTAGGAAATTGCGGTGGCATTTTTATGAATCTCCATAATTGGAGTGGCATTTATCTAATATGTTTTTGAGACGGAAGCAGGGTGTCAACTGGGATGTGCCGGACACTCTAGCCTGTCTAGACATCCTTTTCTTTTATGTTTACCACAGACCAGCCCAGTAGTTTTTTTCCTTTTGAAAATGGCTAGCCCAGTTTTTTGTGATTTGTCAAGTAAGTCACTTTATCAGGCCTGTTGGGCTAGACGAGGAGAGCTTCATTCGGCTGGCCGAGAAAATGGCCTATCAGTAATGAGAAATGGGCTGTACATTTTTAAAACACATCAAACCGGCAATTAGTTTCAAATATCTTTTTTTGATTTTGAGATTTTAAATTGCATTGATTTTTATGTGTGGACAATTTATTGGATTTTATATTGCTATACATTTATTTTTAAAATCAGTCTGAATGTGACTCGAAATTTCGGGATTAAAAACAGTTCAGACCGCACTGACATATGCAAAATTTCGTATAATTTTTTAACCGTGGCCACAATATGGGCTGTAATGCTAATAAAAAGAATATGGGCTCCAAAAAAACCCGTAAGAATTAGCAAATGGGCCGTAAACTATTTGAAATAATGGCAGATGGGTTGTATGCTGTTTCCACAGATTTGAGGCTTTCCACAGATGGCCTGTATACTGTTGGATGTCCATCCAACGGCCGTCATGCTTCTTCAATCTCTGCTCTTCCTGCTCCAGCCGTTCAAACAAGCACCGGCGGGACTGCCTGCTCCCTCCTCCCCGCGGCCGGCTGTGCTGCCACGCAGGCCTCACCGCCCCACCGTACTAACATCGCTGGCCTAGCTATCCCTCTACTCACCCTCAGTCCCACACATGCTGTTATTCTCCGGCGATGGCAAACGAACCAGTAAACCCTCGTACTCCTCCGCGTGGGAAATAACTGCCGAGTATTCCCTGGCCCCGTGTCATTCCCTTCCTAGGCCTCGCCGTCGTCCACTGCCCTGGTGCTCTCGGCGCGGCCTGGTCAACATGGTCAATGAACGACATCCATCGGAAGTGGACTGTACATGGAGAGGCTGACAGCTGGGTCCATGGCCGCATGCAAGGAAATGCCTCCTTATTACGCGCAAAATAATGATTCCTCCACCTGACATCTGGGACCCACCGAAAGGGCCTCTGTATTTCGCGAAAAAAATGTTACCGCCGCTGACAGCTCAGACCCACCAGCTATATCTTCGCACGCAAGGAAGTGCCTCCTTATTACACCCAAAAAAAGAATACTCCCCCCGCTAGCTGGGACCCAGTATAGTGGGCCTACTAAGTTGACTGGGACGAAGGGCTTTGTCAACTTAGTCAATATGCACGATTCTAGCTCGACTAACCGTACGATGTCCATCCAACGACCGTAGTGCTTCTTCAACCTCTAGCCTTCTTGCTCCAGCCGCACAAAGCAGCGCCGGTCGTGCCGCCTGCTCCCACCTCCCGTGGCCGGCTGTGCTACCGCGGAGGCCTCACCGCCCCCATACTACTCCCACCGCTGGCCAGGCCATCCCTCCACTCCACTCACCCACACCCCCTGTTATTCTGCGGCGACGGCAGCGCAGCCGAACCAGTGAACCCTCGTACTCCTCTCCGCGTGGGCATCCACTGCCGCGTCTTCCCCGGCTCCGCGTCGTCCCCTTCCTAGGCCTCGTCGTCGTCAACCGCCGTGGTGCTCTCGGCGCGGCGTGGTCAATGTGGTCAACGACCGAATTCCATCGGAAGAATACTGTACGTGGAGAGGCTGACAACTGGGTCCACGGCAGCCGCAAGGAAGTGCCTCCTTATTACGCGGAAAATAATTATTCCTCCACCTGACAGCAGGGACCCACCAGACGGGCCACCAGTATTTCACGAAAAAAATGATTGCCCCTGACTACTGGGACCCACCCGACGGGCCACCGTATTTCGTGAAAAAAACGTTCCCCCTGCTGTCAGCTTGGACCCACCGGAAGTGCCTCCTTATTACGCACAAAAAATGAATACCCCCCAGCTAGCTGGGGCCCACCTTGGTGGGAGGCTGACTTGTGGGCCTACTAAGTTGATGGGGACGGAGGGCTTTGTCAACTTAGTCAATATAAACGATTCTAGCTCCAGTGACCGTACGATGTCCATCCAATGGCCGTAGTGCTTCTTCAACCTCTGGTCTTCTTGCTCCAGCCGCCCAAAGCAGCGCCGGTCGTGCCGCATGCTCCTGCCTCCCATGGCCGGATGTGCTTCCATGAAGGCCTCACCACCCCTACTATTCCCACCACTGGCTAGGTCCTGCGGCGACGGCAGCCTCACATCGCAGCCGAACCAGTGAACCCTCGTACTCCTCTCGGCGCGGGCTTCCACTGTCGCATCTTCCCCGGCTCCCCGTTGTCCCCTTCCTAGGCCTCGCCGTCGTCCACCGCCCTGGTGCTCTCGGCGTGGCGTGGTCAACGTGGTCAAGGAACGATTTCCATCGGACGTGGACTGTATGTGGAGAGGCTGACAGCTGGGTCCACGGCCGCAGCATGGAAGTGCCTCCTTATTACGCGGAAAATAATTATTCCTCCACCTGACAGCAGGGACCCACTGGACGGGCCATCGTATTTCGCGAAAAAAACATTTCCCCCTGACTGCTGGGACCCACCAGCTACACCTTCGCATGCAAGGAAGTGCGTCCGGGTAAAAAAAACGATTCACCCCTCTGACTGCTGGGACCCACTAGCTACATTTTCGCACGCAAGGAAGTGCCTGACAGTCGGGACCCACCTGGTCGAAGTGTACGTAGCATTGTCATTCTGGTCGCGAACGTGTCGTAGTAGAGGCGCGCACGTAGCATGTACACGTACGTACAGGGGCCAGGGTGCAAGAAAGAATATACGGCCACGTATGTGTACATACGGGCGGGGTCTCGAACGCCTAGTCGCGCATACGTACGGCAATGGCTCGTGTTCATGGGGAGGCAACGGAATGCGTCGTGTTCATGGGGAGGCAACGGAATGCGTCGTGTTCATCAGGAGGCAACAAAATGCGTCGTGTTCATGGGGATGCAACGGAATACGTCGTGTTCATCGGGAGGCAACGGAATGCCTGGGAGCCAACCGGCTTGGACGGAACAGGCGATGGAAATGAGGCCTGGCGTACGCACAACGGAGGAAACGGACCTCCTACGGTCGAAACGGGGGTCCTGTTGATCAGGAGGGGTGTGGCGTACCGCAAAATGGACGAAACGAACTTGTGTTGGAGCGCTACGGTTGAAACGGGGGTCCTGTTCATCGGGAGGGGTGTGGCATACCGCAAAGCCGACGAAACGGACTTGTGTTGGAGCGCTACGGTCGAAACGGGGGGAGGGGTGTGGCGTACCGCAAAACGGGACTCCAAGGGTTACTGTTCATCTCCACTGTCGACCTCTCCAGCCTCCACGGGCTACCGTCGACCTCCTCCAGCCTCCACGGGCTCCTGTTCATCCAGCCTTCACCGCGCGCTACTCCACCAACTACTGTTCAAACACCCCTCCACGGGCACCCCTCCAGCGTCTACTGTTCATCCGGCCATCCACACCACGGGGTCCTGTTCAACCACCCCTCCACGGCCCCCCTCCACCGTCTACTGTTCATCCAGCCCTCCACACCACGGGTTCCTGTTCATCCAGAGGCAACGCGACCGCTCACTGTTCATTCAAAGCCCCCCCCCCCACAACGCTCACTGTTCATCCCAGAGGCAGCATCGATCGGCTTCAGTTAGCGGTAGTAGCGAAGGAATCGCTCCATCGGGTTCAGTTAACAGCCATCGATCGATTGCTCGGGTTCAGTAACGTTTAGCCTGCAGTGCAATCGCTCGGATTCAGTTAGAGCCCAACGCCTCGCTCGACTTCATTTAGAGCCAACGCCTCGCACACAAGCGCGTACGTACGAGAGAAACGCGCGTCGCTCCGCCCCCGACCTCCCACCGTAACCAGCAACTCCCCGAAATTTTCCTCCCCTTGCTTCTACCACGGTTTTTTCCGTCATGGACGGCCCAAAGAATATCATGCAACTGCGTCTCTGGCTCGCCCAGGATGAAAAGCCCATTTTCTGTCATGATTTTTTGTCATAGAAGTAGGAGCCAACCACATCTATGATGATACCGGGTTTTGTCACAATTATCGTCATAGAAGTGTCATATGTATGACAGAAAATTCTTTCGTTCGGCCCAAAATGTTACGGATGTGTCTTTTTTTTGTAGTGTAACATACCGATGACAAAGGGAAAAACGTATGGTGTTATGCAGTTTGACCGATAAAGATCTTCATAGAATATGTAGGAGCCAATATAAGCATCCAGGTTCCGCTATTGGTTATTGATCGGAGATGTGTCTCGGCAATGTCTACATAGTTCTCGAACCCGTAGGGTCCGCACGCTTAACATTCGATGACGATATGTATTATGAGTTATGTGTTTTGATGACCGAAGTTTGTTCGGAGTCCCGGATGAGATCACGGACATGAGGAGGAGTCTCGAAATGGTCGAGACATAAAGATTGATATATTGGACTATGTGATTCAGACACCGGAAGTGTTTCGAGTGGTTTCGGGTAAAAACAGAGTGCCAGAGGGGTTAGTGGAACCCCCCGGGGGAACTAATGGGCCCTCATGGGCCTTAGTGGAGAGAGAGGAGGGCGGCCAGGGCTAGCCACGCCCCCTCCCCCCCTTAGCAGTCCGATTTGGATAAGGGACGGGGGGCGGGTCCCCCTTTCCTACTCCCTCTGCCTCTCCTTCCTTCCCCCTCTCTTGTGGAGGAATCCTACTAGGACTAGTATTCCTAGTAGACGCCCTCTCCTTGGGTGCGCCCCTAGGGCCGGCCGTCCTCCCCCTTCCCCCTTTATATACGGGGCAGGGGGCACCCTAGAACACACAAGTTTCTCTTAACCGTGTGCGGTGCCCCTCTCCACAGTTACACACCTTGATCATACCATTGTAGTGCTTAGGCGAAGCCCTGCGCCGGTAGCATCATCATCACCGCCGCCACGCCGTCGTGCTGACGGAACTCACCCTCGTCCTCAACTGGATCAACAGCACGAGGGCCGTCATCGAGCTGAACATGTGCTGAACGCAGAGGTGTCTTATGTTCGGTACTTGGATCGGTTGGATCGCGAAGATGTTCGACTACATCAACCGCTTTACTAAACGCTTCCGCTTTCGGTCTACGAGGGTACGTGGACACACTTTCCCCTCTCGTTGATATGCATCACATAGATAGATCTTGTGTGATCATAGGAAAACTTTGAAATGCTACATTCCCCAACAGTGGCATCCGACCCAGATCTATGCATAGATGTTATATGCACGAGTAGAACACAAAGAATTGTGGGCGATAATAGTCATACTGCATACCACCAACGTCTTACTTTGATTTCGTGGTATCGTTGGATAAAGCGGCCCGGACCGACATTACATGACCGCATTCATGACACTGGTTCTACCGACGTGCTTTGCACATAGGTGGTTGGCGGGTGTCAGTTTCTCCAACTTTAGTTGAATCGAGTTTGACTATGGTCGGTCCTTGTTGAAGGTTAAAACAACACACTTGATGAAAAATTGTTGTGGTTTTGATGCGTAGGTAAGAACGGTTCTTGCTAGAAGCCCGTAGCAGCCACGTAAAATTTGCAACAACAAAGTAGAGGACGTCTAACTTGTTTTTGAAGGGCTTGTTGTGATGTGATATGGTCAAGACATGATGTGTTGTATGAGATGATCATGTTTTGTAACAGAGTTATCGGCAACTGGTAGGAGCCATATGGTTGTCGCTTTATTGTATGAAATGCAATCACCATGTAATTGCTTTACTTTATCTCTAAGCGGTAGCGATAGTTGTAGAAGCAATAGTTGGCGAGACGACAACAACGATACGATGGAGATCAAGGTGTCATGCCGGTGACGATGGAGATCATGGCGATGCTTCGGTGATGGAGATCATGAGCACAAGACGATGATGGCCATATCATGTCACATATTTTGATTGCATGTGATGTTTATCTTTTATGCATCTTATTTTGCTTAGTACGGCGGTAGCATTATAAGATGATCCCTTACTAAATTTCAAGGTGCAAGTGTTCTCCCTGAGTATGCACCGTTGCTACAGTTCGTCATACCGAGACACCACATGATGATCGGGTGTGATAAGCTCTACGTTCACATACAATGGGTGCAAGCCAGTTTTGCACGTGCAGAATATTCGGGTTAAACTTGATGAGCCTAGCATATGCAGATATGGCCTCGAAATACTGAGTCCGAAAGGTCGAACGTGAATCATATAGTAGATATGATCAACATAGTGATATTCACCATTGAAAACTACTCCATCTCACATGATGATCGGACATGGTTTAGTTGATTTGGATCATGTGATCATTTAGATGACTAGAGGGATGTCTATATAAGTGGGAGTCCTTAAGTAATATGATTAATTGAACTTTAATTTATCATGAACTTAGTCTTGATAGTTATTTTGCATGTCTATGTTATTGTAGATCAATGGCTCGTGTTACCGTTCCTTTGAATTTTAATGTGTTCCTAGAGAAAGCTAAGTTGAAAGATGATGGTAGCAACTACACGGACTGGGTTTGTAACTTGAGGATTATCCTCATTGCTGCACAGAAGAATTACGTCCTGGAAGCACCGCTAGGTGCAAGGCCTGCGGTAGACGCAACTGTGGACGTTAGGAATGTCTGGCAGAGCAAAGCTAATGACTACTCGATAGTTCAGTGTGCCATGCTCTACGGCTTAGAATCGGGCCTTCAAAGACGTTTTGAACGTCATGAAGCATATGAGATGTTCGAAGAGTTGAAGTTAATATTTCAAGCAAATGCCCGAGTTGAGAGATATGAAGTCTCCAACAAGTTGTACAGCTGCAAAATAGAGGAGAATAGTTTTGTCAGTGAACATATAATCAGAATGTCTGGGTACCATAACCACTTGACTCAGCTAGGAGTTAATCTTCCTGATGATAGTGTCATTGACAGAGTTCTTCGATCACTGCCACCAAGCTGTAAAGGCTTTGTGATGAACTATAATATGCAAGGGATGAACAAGACGATTACCGAGCTCTTCACAATGCTAAAGGCTGCAGAGGTAGAAATCAAGAAGGAGTATCAAGTGTTGATGGTCAACAAGACCACTAGTTTCAAGAAAAAGGGCGAAGGAAAGAAGGGGAACTTCAAGAAGAACGGCAAGAAAGTTGCAGCTCAGGAGAAGAAACCCAAGTCTGGACCTAAGCTTGAAACTGAGTGCTTCTACTGCAAAGGGACTGGTAACTGGAAGTGGAACTGCTCCAAGTATTTGGCGGATAAGAAGGATGGCAAAGTTAAAGGTATATTTGATATACATGTTATTGATACGTACCTTACTAATGCTCTTAGTAGCGCCTGAGTATTTGATACTGGTTCTGTTGCTCATATTTGTAACTCGAAATAGGGGCTACAGATTAAATGAAGATTGGCTAAGGACGAGGCGACAATGCGCATCGGAAATGTTTCCAAGGTCAATGTGATCATCGTCGGCACGCTAACTCTACATCTACCTTCGGGATTAGTTTTAGACCTGAATAATTGTTATTTGGTGCCAGCGTTGAGCATGAACATTATATCTAGATCTTGTTTGATGCGAGACGGTCATTCATTTAAATCAGAGAATAATGTATGTTCTATTTATATGAGTAATATCTTTTATGGTCATGCACCCTTGCTAAGTGGTCTATTTTTGTTGAAACTCGATTGTGGTGATACACATGTTCATAATATGGAAGCCAAAAGATGCAAAGTTGATAATGATAGTGCAACTTATTTGTGGCACTGCCGTTTATGTCATATTGGTGTAAAGTGCATGAAGAAACTCCATGTTGATGGACTTTTGGAATCACTTGATTATGAATCACTTGGTTCTTGTGAACCATGCCTCAATGGCAAGATGACTAAAACTCCGTTCTCTGGAAAAATGGAACGAGCAACTGACTTATTGGAAATAATACGTACCTATGTATGAGGTCCAATGAGTATTGAGGCTCGTGGCGGGTATCATTATTTTCTAACCTTCACAGATGATTTGAGCAGATATGGGTATATCTACTTAATGAAACATAAGTCTGAAACATTTGAAAAGTTCAAAGAATTTCAGAGTGGAGTGGAAAATCATCATAACAAGAAAATAAAGTTTCTACGACCTGATCGTGGAGGAGAATATTTGAGTTACGAGTTTGGTCTTCATTTGAAACAATGTGGAATAGTTTCACACCTGAAGCCACCTGGAACACCATAGCGTAATGGTGTGTCGGAACATCGTCACCGTACTTTATTGGATATGGTGCGATCTATGATGTCTCTTACTGATTTACCGCTATCCTTTTGGGGTTATGCTTTAGAGACGGCTGCATTCACGTTAAATAGGGCACATCGAAATCCGTTGAGACGACGCCTTATGAACTGTGGTTTGGCAAGAAACCAAAGTTGTCGTTTCTTACAGTTTGGGGCTGTGATGCTGATGTGAAAAAGCTTCAACCTGATAAGCTCGAACCCAAATCGGAGAAGTGCATCTTCATAGGATACCCAAAGGAAACTATTGGGTACACCTTCTATCACATATCTGAAGGCAAGATATTCATTGCTAAAAATGGATCCTTTCTAGAGAAGGAGTTTCTCTCGAAAGAAGTGAGGGGGAGGAAAATAGAACTTGATGAGGTAGTTGTACCTTCTACTGAATTGGAGAGTAGTTCATCACAGAAATTAGTTCTAGTGATTCCTACACCAATTAGTGAGGAAGCTAATGATGATGATCATGAAACTTCGGATCAAGTTACTACCGAACCTCGTAGGTCATCCAGAGTACGATTCGCACCAGAGTGGTACGGTAATCCCATTCTGGATATCATGTTACTAGACCATGATGAACCTACGAACCATGAGGAAGCGATGATGAGCCCAGATTCCGTGAAATGGCTTGAGGCCATGAAATCTGAGATAGGATCACTACTAGGGAAAAGCCTATACACAGAATCTTACCAGCAGCGCTCCCTAAAATACCACGCTACTGCTATTTAGCAGCAGCGCGTGTCAGAGAAACGCGCTGCTGACAGGAAAATAGCAGTAGCACGTCCACCGCAAACCTCGCTGCTGTTATAATTGCCATGACCTCGCCCCCCCCGCTAGTTATAGCAGTAGCGCACTTTATTGAACAACACTACTGCTATAGAAGTTAGCAGCAACACACTTATGGGAAAACCGCTACTGCTAAGATCAGCCCACAAGTTTAGTCCCACCTCGCTCCGTGAACAGGGTGTTTACCACCTTAAATATGTTATTTCTGAAACTACCACAACCAGTTGGTCTTCACTGAACTCTATGTGTAAAATTTGTGGCCGCAATATGAGTCCTCTCCGGTTCCTACCGGATAGGACTCATATTGACAATTCAGATTGTACACAAAAAGATCATTGATGGCCAATGTATTTTTGCATTGACGTATTGTTTGTATAGTTACACTTAGTAGTAGCGATTTATGCGCACCGCGCTACTGCTATTCTGATTATCTGTAGCGCATTTCGGCAAACGCGCTACAACTATCCCTACCTTATCCCCACGCACACGACTGACGCCCTCACTCACACTCTCACTCTCGCCCCCCGTGCCGATAACCGTCGTCGTGCGTCGCCGCCGCCACCGCCTTCGTCCGTCCGCCGCCGAGGTACTCCCCTTCTTCCGTCCCTCCCCCCTCCTCCTCGCACATCCTCCATCCGCCTACGGACGCCCCTCCCTCCTCCGCTGCCGCCCTCCTCCCTCCGCCTGCGGCCGCCCTCTCCCTCCTCCACCGGCAGCCCTCCTCCCACCGCCCTCGACCTCGCCGCCCCTAGCTACCTCTCCGTTGCCCCACCCCCTGCCACTAGTTAGTATTAGATTTAGTAGTTGTAGATGTTAATTTAGGGTTCATGGCTAGTACTAGATGTTAATTTAGTTAGTACTAGATTTTTAGTAGTAGTAGATGTTAATTTAGGGTTCATAACTAGTTTAGTAAGTAAATTAATAAACTAGTTGAAGTAGTTGAATTAATAGAACTAATGTATTTTTAGTAAGATAATTAATATAACTAGTTGAACTACTTTATTTTTAGAAAGAACTAGTTTTTTCTATTTATAGTAAGTTTATATTTAGTAAGAACTAGTTGAATTAATAAAACTAGTTGAACATGTCATATTTGTTGTTATTTTTTAGTTTAAGCAATTATTCGGGATGTATTAGTGATAACTTATATGGTTTCAGGTGACCACCATCGTCCCCGTCACCGACCCCCTCCGACATCCCTGCCGTCTTCCCATTCACCGACCCCCTCCGACATCGAGGTGAGACCAGCCAAATATCCTTGTATATCTTGTGTTGTTGCTCAAATAGGATATGTGGTTGCCCAAGTGGTCCTTCATGTTCAGTTTACATCTCCGAGTGGCCTATGTTTTGCCGGAGTGTTAATTAATTTCCGTTCCGGTAAATTTCAAGCGCTCGATATGTCCTTTTTTAGCAAAGGCCATGCCAGATTTTTTCATGAATTCTGGCATGACTTGTGCTAGAATATGTACAAGTTTAATCTTTGAATTATGAACGTAGGAAATGTCGTACTCGGACGATGACAGTCTCCTGGGGGAGTGTAGCTGGTGCCACGACGATCGAGGTATGTGCGACAGGTTCGTTCGGCTGGACGAAGATCGGCGCTTCAGCATTAAGCTCGAGGAGACCTTCAATTGTGAAATGGTACGCAACAACGACAAGTGTTTTTTTCGTAATTAAGCATGACTTCAACTATTTCAACCTCTAATTTTCATATTTTACAATTCGACTAGCTTATCCCATGCCATGCAAGACACTATGTCTTGGAGAGGATGGGTTTTGAAGACCATGAAAATTTCGAAACAAAGAAAATACACCTAAGGACCCATCATGATATGGATTTTGAAGTAAATCTGTGCAATGCTCAGAGCGTAACCCATTTTGGTTGCCAAAATTGGGAAGCACTTTGCAAAATGTATGGTTTTTATGAGGGTATGATTGTCACCATGGATCTTGGTGATCTTAACATCGAGCAAGACAATATGGACATTTGGGTCCTTGTTGATACGCTTCCGATTGTACCGCTATGTGAGTTTCTCAAACATAGTTATTAACTAATTTATATTGTTTATTTCAAAATAGTTGATAGCTTATTTCCATTGACAACTTATTTTGATTCTTCAAAGACTGTGCGGAAGATGGTAGATAAAACCCACTACACCGATGGCACCGAGTTAACGTATAAGGAGAAAAATCATCTGATCGCATTTTGTACTCTTCTTGAGAATTACAATAACTATTATCGAACTCCTCCAAATTATGGTGAATACGTGCCACTAGTGCATGTGTTGAACCACAGTAACTTCTCTGGAGATACCCTGGTAAGATTTTTTACTATTACGACATCCGTGCATCTTTTGCATACTTCTAAAACTAGTACATCATCGCTAACTATGAAGTTATTATTATGTTTCTCAACAGAAACTCCCGATGGATTGTGTGCCTCATCTGATGTCTCTGCATGGTCGCCTCTCAGTTCTGAACATACTGCCAGGTAAATCTACGGAGCTCACCTGTGCATATCGGATTTCTAAAACCCGTGAACACATGTTCATCAAAGAATGGAAGAAATGTATGGACATTCGCAAGGAGGTTCTTGGAAGTAACATTCAGCGAAAGGCAAGAATTGGAGACAGGCTAATCTCCATTCTCCATAATGGAGAGTCAGGGCTATCTTGTTTTTTGCTATTTTACCTTAGAAAATGTAGTAGGTCTTAATCGAATGTAATAGGTCCTATGAGGTACAATATGTTTATTATGTGGTAATGTGTTAAAGTTGATAATGATGATCTTGAGGAGGTGTTATGTGATGTCAACGATGAAAACGATGATCTTGAGGAGGTGTTATATGACAATGATGTATTATGATGATAAGTTGTTAATGATATGATGATGATGATGATATTATTATATCATTGGGTGAAAGAACCGCGGATTAGTTTCAAGTGGATGGACATCCACTTGAAACTAGTCCACGGTTCTTTCACCCCATGATGTAATAACTCATTATTATGTAAAAACAATCTCTAAATTCCTGTTGTATGAAAACTTGTGTAAAGGTGTATGAATACAACATGAAATAAAAAGGAAATAAAATACTAAATAATAGTAGTAGCGCGGGAGAGGGGAAGCGCTACTACTAATTACAAGTAGCGCTTTTCTGAAGGAGCGCTACTACTAAGTCAAGTTACTAGTAGCGTGGGTCTAGGCGCACTATTGCTAAGCATTAGCTGTAGCGCCTTATCAGTAGCGCTCCAGCCCGCGCTACTAATAGGCCTAAAACCCGCGCTGCTGCTAGGCTTTTCCCTAGTAGTGGATCCATGTATGAGAACAATGTATGGACTTTGGTGGACTTGCCCGATTATTGGCAAGCCATAGAAAATAAATGGATCTTCAAGAAGAAGACTGGCGCTGACGGTAATGTTACTATCTACAAAGCTCGACTTGTTGCGAAAGGTTTTTGACAAGTTCAAGGAGTTGACTATGATGAGACTTTCTCACCCGTAGTGATGCTTAAGTTTGTCCGAATCATGTTAGCGATTGCTGCGTTTTATGATTATGAAATTTGGGAAATGGATGTCAAAATCGCATTCCTTAATGGATTTCTTAAAGAAGAGTTGTATATGATACAACCAGAAGGTTTTGTCAATCCAAAGGGTGCTAACAAAGTGTGCAAGCTCCAGCAATCCATTTATGGACTGGTGCAAGCCTCTCGGAGTTGGAATATACACTTTGATAGTGTGATCAAAACATATGGTTTTATACATTCTTTTGGAGAAGCCTGTATTTACAAGAAAGTGAGTGGGAGCTTTGTAGCATTTCTAATATTATATGTAGACGACATATTCTGGATAGCATAAAAGATACTTGAATAAGAATTTTTCAATGAAAGACCTCGGTGAAGCTGCTTACATCTTGGGTATCAAGATCTATAGAGATAGATCAAGACGCTTAATTGGACTATCACAAAGCACATACCTTGATAAGATTTTTAAGAAGTTAAAAATGGATCAGTCAAAGAAAGGGTTCTTACCTGTGTTACAAGCCGTGAAATTGAGTCAGACTCAATGCCCGAACACTACAGAAGATAGAGAGAAGATGAAATCAGTTCCCTATGCTTCAGCCATAGGCTCTATCATGTATGTAATGTTGTGTACCAGACCTGATGTGTGCCTTGCTATAAGTATAACAGGGAGGTACCAAAGTAATCCAGGAGTGGATCACTGGATAGCGGTCAACAACATCCTGAAATACCTGAAAAGGACTAAGGATATGTTACTCGTTTCTGGAGGTGACAAAGAGCTTGTTCTAAATGGTTACACTGATGCAAGCTTTGACACTGATCTGGATGACTCTAAGTCGCAATCCGGATACGTATTTATATTGAATGGTGGAGCTGTTAGTTGGTGCAGTTACAAACAGAGCGTCATGGTGGGATCTACTTGTGCAGCGGAGTACATAGCTGCTTCGGAAGCAGCAAATGAAGGAGTCCGGATGAAGGAGTTCATATCCGATCTAGGTGTAATACCTAGTGCATCGGATCCAATGAAAATCTTTTGTGACAATACTGGAGCAATTGCCTTGGCGAAGGAATCCAGATTTCACAAGAGAACCAAACACATCAAGAGACGCTTCAATTCCACCCGACATGAAGTCGCGGAGGGAGACATGGAGATTTGCAAAGTACATACAGATCTGAATGTTGCAGACCTGTTGACTAAGCCTCTTCCACGAGAAATACATGATCAGCAGCAAGACACCATGGGTGTTAGAATCATGACCATGTAATCTAGATTATTGACTCTAGTGCAAGTGGGAGACTGAAGGAAATATGCCCTAGAGGCAATAATAAAGTTGTTATTTATATTTCCTTATATCATGATAAATGTTTATTATTCATGCTAGAATTGTATTAACCGGAAAATTCGTACATGTGTGAATACATAGACAAAACATATGGTCCCCAGTATGCCTCTACTTGACTAGCTCGTTAATCAAAGATGGTTATGTTTCCTAACCATAAACATGTGTTGTCATTTGATGAATGGGATCAAATCATTAGAGAATGATGTGATCGACATGACCCATCCGTTAGGTTAGCATTATGATCGTTAAGTTTATTGCTATTGCTTTCTTCATAACTTCTACAAGTTCCTCAGACTATGAGATTATGCAACTCCCGAATACCGGAGGAACACCTTGTGTGCTATCAAACATCACAACGTAAATGGGTGATTATAAAGATGCTCTACAGGTGTCTCCGGAGGTGTTTTTTGGGTTGGCATAGATCGAGATTAGGATTTGTCACTCCGTGTATCGAAGAGGTATCTCTGGGCCCTCTCGGTAATGCCCATCATTATAAGCCTTGCAAGCAATGTGAATAATGAGTTAGTTGCAGGTCGAGGCATTATGGAACGAGTAAAGAGACTTGCCAGTAACGAGATTGAACTAGGTATGATGATACCGACGATCGAATCTCGGGCAAGTAACATACCGATGAGAAAGGGAACAACGTATGTTGTTATACGTTTTGACCGATAAAGATCTTCGTAGAATATGTAGGAGCCAATATGAGCATCCAGGTTCCGCTATTGGTTATTGATCAGAGATGACCAAAGTTTGTTCGGAGTCCCGGATGAGATCACAGACGTGACGAGGAATCTCAAAATGGTCGAGACATATAGATTGATATATTGGACTATATTATTTAGACACCAGAAGTGTTGCGAGTGGTTTTGAGTAAAAACGGAGTGCTGGAGGGGTTACCGGAACCCCCAGAGGAACTAATGGGCCCTCACGGGCCTTAGTGGAGAGAGAGGAGGGCGGACAAGGCTGGCCGCGCCCCCTCCCTTAGCAGTCCGAATTGGACAAGGAAAGGGGGGGGGTGGCGGCACCCCCTTTCCTACTCCCTCTCCCTCTCCTTCCTCCCCCCTCTCTTCCTCCCCCCTCTCTTCCTTGTGGGAGTGCCCCTAGGGCCGGCTGGCCTCCCCCTTCCTCCTTTATATACGGGGGCAGGGGCACCCTAGAACACACAAGTTTCTCTTAACCGTGTGCGGAGCCCACCTCCACAGTTACACACCTCGATCATACCATCGTAGTGCTTAGGCAAAGCCCTATGCCGGTAGCATCGTCATCACCATTGCCACGTCGTCGTGCTGACGGATCTCACCCTCGCCCTCAACTGGATCAAGAGCACGAGGGTCATCATCGAGCTGAACGTGTGCTGAACACGGAGGTGCCATATGTTTGGTACTTGGATCGGTTGGATCGCAAAGACGTTTGACTACATCAACCGTGTTACTAAATGCTTACGCTTTCGGTCTACGAGGGTACGTGGACACACTCTCCCCCTCTCGTTGCTATGCATCACATAGATAGATCTTGCGTGATCATAGGGAAATTTTGAAATACTACGTTCCCCAACAAGAGTACTCTGCTCAGCAAGAAATCCTCGCAGCGCATGGGAGATATACTCACCAGTTGAATCTGCACGAAAAACACGAATAGGAGTCGATAACTGGGTATGAACTATGGTAGATTTTTTTTTGTATATAGATAAGACCTTACTACGAGAAGACATAAAGTAGATCCAAGTGTACCGGGAAAAATCATCTATAAAGATAATGTAGTAGCGATGAACCCCTTTCGAAGCGAAGGGAGCCGGACCACAAACATCAGAGTGAATGAGGTCAAAGGGGCGCTCGGACACTGACTCACTATGAGGATAGGGTAGTTGAATCTGCTTACCAAGCCTACAACCCAGACAATCCAACGAAGCGTTACCGTAGACAGACCACAAAACACCATGATGAACCAAAGACGAGAGACGAGAACTGCATAAATGGCCAAGACGATGATGCCAATGCTGAAAATAACTGGTAGTCGCAGCAACAGGGGTGGTGAGACTGGCGACGGTGGCAGCGGAGGGAAGACGAAGCCAATCAAGCTCCCAGAGACCATCAGAGTGTCGAGGGCCAGCACCAAGCATAGCGCCCGTGCGACGATCCTGAACAGAACACAAATCAAAGTCGAGAATGACCCTACAACTAGAATCAACAATCTGACCACAAGATATGAGTTGCATGGTAAGTCGGGGAACATGAGCTACACACTACTAGGAAAAGGCCTACTAATGGCGCACCGGTTTTGCCTACTAATGGCGCACTACCGTTGCGCCATTACTATCACGCCACTAGTATTTTTTACTAATGCGCACCACTGGTGCGCCATTAGTATCTGGTATACTAATGGTGCACCACGCAGTGCGCCATTAGTATAGCCCACGGTGTGCCATTAGTATCTGGTATACTAATGGCGCACCACATAGAAGTGCGCCATTAGTAGCATTTTTTTTCAAAAAAAAATTTCAGAACTTTTTTTAAAAAAAAATACAATTTTTTTAAACAATACAATTTTTTTTGTTTTTTTCTTAATCTCAGGTTACTATGGCTTAATCTCGGGTCAATATGCTTAAACTCAGGTCAAATCGCACTTCGTGGTCAAACTTCCCGAAAGGTCACCCATCCTCACACTACTCCAGCCCAAGCATGCTTAACTTCAGAGTTCTATCCAACCCCAGCAACAGCTCACTTCACAGGCACTTGTTGACATATCTAGCATATCAATCCTATTATACCTTGTTGATGTCTAGGAATTTGTTCATGTTCATGGCTATGATGAAATTTTGAAAAATATTTCAAACTTCCCGGTCATATTACGTATCATTTTTTGAAAAACAATTCAAAAAAAATTCAAAACCAATTTTTTTTTCTATTACTAGTGGCGCACCACATCCATGGTGCGCCACTAATAAGTTTGAAATTTTTTGATTTTTTGCCTCTAGATCTTGAAAGCCCCGTATTTTTTTCAAAACTACTAATGGCGCACGGTGGGTGTGGTGCGCCATTACTATGTCAACTAGTAATGGCGCATCACTCCCACGGTGCGCCATTAGTAGTTTTGAAAAAAGTAAAAAAAAATTACTAATGGCGCACTGTGGGATGTGGTGCGCCATTAGTATTTGCACACTAATGGCGCACCAACACATGGTGCGCCATTAGTATTTAATAATGGCGCACCACATGTACAGTGCGCCATTAGTGTCCATCCCATCTATAACCCTTTTCCTAGTAGTGACAGAGGGAACATGAAATGAAGAAGTGATAAGAGTGCCTCGACTAGCTACATGGAGGGGAGTGCCGTCAGCCGTAAGAACGCGAACAGGAGACTCGACAGGTCGAATGGAGGTCAAAGTGGAAGAATCATAAGTTATATGAAAAGATGCTCCAGTATCAAGAATCCATGGGGATGTACCTAAATGGGTAGAAGGTGGTTTCTCGATGCTAGAAGGGATAGTCACAGAACCTGTCGGTGAAGAATCCCAAGCAGCAAGCAGGCATCGCAACTGCGCAATCTCCCGCACAGACAAGGACGGTGCGGAAGAGGTCGAGGTAGAAACACATGCCGACGATGACCAGTCGCCAATATCCGTGAAAGCCATGTGCAGAGGCGACAGTGAACGGTCACTAGCGCGCACGAAAGCCGCGAGAGGAGCTGAAGGAGAGCGGTCACCGACGCGCGCGGAAGCTGCGAGAGGAGTCGATGTAAAGCGGTCATCACCGCGCGCGGAAGCCGCGAGAGGAGTCGACGTAGAGCGGTAACCGCCATGCGCGGAAGCCGCGAGAGGAGTCAACATAGAGCGGTCACAGACGCGCGTGGAAGCCGCGAGAGGAGTCACCGTAAAGCGGTTACCGACGCGCGCGGAAGCCGCAAGAGGAGTCGACGTAGAGCGGCCACCGCCACGGGCAGAAGTTGCAAGAGGAGTCAACATAGAGCGGTCACCTCTATGCGCAGAAGCCACGAGAGGCACTACTAGGAAAAGGGCTATCGATCATATGGCCACTAATGGCGCACCATGTGCTGGTGCGCCATTAGTAATATATTATTAATGGCGCACCTGGTGCCTGGTGCGCCATTAGGAGTTTTGAAAAAAAAATTGTTACTAATGGCGCACCGTCGTACAGTGCGCCATTACTAGTTGACATAGTAATGGCGCACCAAACCCACCGTGCGCCATTAGTAGTTTTGAAAAAAAAATAAAAAAAATTGTTAGTAATGCCGAGCCCCACCTCCCCTCGCCCCGTCACCCCACCTCCCCTTGCCCCGTCGCCCCCTCCCCTCGCCGCCCCCTTGCCCCACCACCCACCGCCGCCACACCGTCCCTTGCCCCCACCGCCCCTCGCCCCGTCGCCCCCACCACCCGCCACCG
>NC_041387.1:661521040-661521582 GCF_002162155.2 Triticum dicoccoides | reverse complement strand
CCACCGCCGCCGACCCCCCGCACCCTCCCCCCATATGAATATTTTTTAATATTCATAAATATTTTCAAGTAACAAATTCAACATATTTTTTAAAAAATTATTACTGTTTTTTTACTGTTATGATTTAAACAAGTCTGAACATATTTAAACACAAATAAATATCAAACAGCATTTTAAATGCATAAAAACAAAAATTGGGGGGCCTGGGAATCAAACCCAGGACCTCCTAGTGTGTGTGCTGCGTGTTGACCAGTCAGGCTAGTGGGCGGGTTCGGATTTAGATAGGGTTCTGATTTAGATAGGGTTAGGTGGTACTTATGGCGCACTAGGGGGTGGTGCGCCATTAGAACCCTCCCCCCACTCCACCTATTGCCCTCGCACTGTGGCCTCCCTCCCTCCCTCGCCAGATTCCCCAACCGTACGCCGTCGCCCCCTCCGTCCGCCGCAGCCGCCCACGCGCCCCCGCCGCCTCCCTCTCCCCTTCCTCCCCCTCGAGCGCCGCCGCCCCCTCCGCCCGTCGCAGCCTCCCACGCGCCCCCTCC
>NC_041387.1:661520349-661520806 GCF_002162155.2 Triticum dicoccoides | reverse complement strand
CCCCTCCGCCTGCCTCTCCCCTTCCTCCCCCTCGAGCGCCGCCTCCCCCCGAGCCCCGCCTCCCCTGCGAGCGCCGCCTCCCTCGCCTCCCTCCCTAACCCTCGGAGCCACCGGAGACTTGGAGCCTCGGCGCCGCCCCACGTCCACAAGGAGAGGAGGCCCCACATCCACCAGGAGAGGAGGCCCGTGACCTCCCCGTCGTCTATCCCCGCCTCCCCCAAGCTCGCCGTCTCAGCCCTCCGTCGTCTCCGCTCCGGCCACCACCTCATCGTGGTCAGGTAACCCTCCTCCCTCTGCCTCTCTTCTCCTCTCTTCCTCCTCTCCTCCCTCTCGGCCATGCCCTCTTCTTATCTCTATTGCTAGGCTTAGGTCAAATTCCTCTCTAATTTAGGTCAAATTAGGTTCAAAAAATTGCTAATTTTGGTCAGCAACGGCCATAGCAAGTCAGCAACTGCCA
>NC_041387.1:661508344-661520339 GCF_002162155.2 Triticum dicoccoides | reverse complement strand
CGTCTATCCCCCCCCCCAAGCTCGCCGTCTCGGCCCTCCGTCGTCTCCGCTCCGGCCACCACCTCATCGTGGTCAGGTAACCCTCCTCCCTCTGCCTCTCTTCTCCTCTCTTCCTCCTCTCCTCCCTCTCGGCCATGCCCTCTTCTTCTCTCTATTTCTAGGCTTAGGTCAAATCCCTCTCTAATTTAGGTCAAATTAGGTTCAAAAAATTGCTAATTTTGGTCAGCAACGGCCATAGCAAGTCAGCAACTGCCATAGCAGTGTTCCTATGTTTTCTGTAGCGTTAGTAGAGTGCTAGTTTAATCTCTGCTCTAGCTTTGTTTAGTGGTCATAATTGAGGCCTAGGTCAGCTACCCCTCTGCTAGTCTCGAGCAATTCAAAGATTTAAGAAATAGCATTGGATAGAGATTTGAAGGAATGAGCTATAAGCAGAGAGGAGATGAGATGTTTGTGTTTTGATTCCAGATGCAGAGAGGAGATGAGATGTTCATTCTCTGGAATGCAGATACATTTTTCTTTTCGAACTTGTTTAACCAACAAATCTCCTTCCTTGATCATACATCTGAAGCTATGTATGATTCAGTTCACAATATAATATTGGGAGAGGAAATTATTAGTAGTGGTTTGGTTCTGATTAAGGCCGATTCAACTCTTCCGCACGACATGTCACACTGCATCCATGTGTGTGAAGTAATTTAGATCCTGTTAGTGCTCTACTGCCCAAGGTAATTGACTACAAGATTAGTAGATGGAGAATCTGACAGTGAGGGTAGCAGTGAGATAATTTTAGTACTGACCTGGAAGAGGAAGTTGACCCAGATGGCGTAAAAGTTCTTTAGACTGTGCATGCTCTTTGTTTCGTGCAATCTAGTGTCGTACTGCCATCACAAAGTACATGGCAAAACTAATAACACAGATGGCTTGTTGAAGTATCATAAGGTTATAAGGAGCACAACAGCAGCTGTCAGTAGTTACACACTTGCACTACATCTATGATAGTTGGATGCAATATATTTCCTACTGTATTTGACTAATGTTTAGGTCAACACCAATCCATGATTTTTTTAGTTAACAGCAATCCATGATTTTTAGTTAACAGCAACCCATGATTTTTAGTTATAAGCAATCCATGATTTTTAGTTAACAGCAATCCATGATTTTTTGGCTGTTGGCTGCTGCTGTATGTTGCTACTGCTACTTGTTGGTGGGGCACTGGTGCTACTGCTAGTCTGCTACTTGTGCTGGATGTGCTACTGCTAGTCTGCTGCTCGTGTGTTGTTATTAGTTACTTCGGTTGCTCGTTGGCTTCTGCTAGTGCTAGGCTGCTAGTAGTTCTATAGTGTAGTTGCGACTGCTAGTGCTAGGCTCCTAGCGTCCTCGCGGTGTTTTATGATCTGTTGTAAGGGTACTAATTGGTCTCTTCTACTGCTTATCAGAGATGGGGGGAAGCAGCCACCGCCGCTCTGCCACACCGCAGTACGAGTTGGATGCTTCCGAGTTCTTCAGTATCATACTTGGGACTTCAGTATCATCCATGACGCAGGTATATAAAATGAGAGATCTCCCCTTCACCCATCTCATTATGATATCTGTTGTTTGCTACATCACTCATTGTCCCAAACTGCAGAGGCTGCCTGACAGTTTTATGAACATGCTGGGTGAAGATCCGCCAAATAATGTGAAGCTGTGACAGGCCGGCAGCGGGTTTCGCAGGCTGTGGGATGTGGAGTTGGTGATCAAGGAGGGCCACATGTACCTGTATCATGGGTGGGAGAAGTTCTATCGTGCCTACGACCTGCGGCTAGGGTACTTCCTTCTCTTCAGGTACGACGACGATGCCACCATGCTCACCGTGAAGGTGTTCAACGCGACTATGTGTTGCATGCGCTATGCTGACGATGATGATGCCCGTACGTTCTGCCTCTTCTTATTCCTCTACATTTGGCTTTGTCTCACATCGATTGTTAACGGTCATTGTTGCATTTGGACAGGCAATGGGAGCAGCAGCAGCGACACTGGCTACAGCCAAAGCAGCAACGATTATGGCTGTAGCAAAAGCAACAGCGATTCTGGCTTTAGCGAAAGCAGCAGCGATTCTGGCAGCAGCGATTCTGATAACAACAAGGATGATCCGTACTGGAGTGGGGGAGAAGAGGAGCAGAGTGGGGATGAGGAGCTGCAGGATGACGATGGGCATCAGGCTGAGGATGACCTAGCGCTGGTGGTGGCTGACCAAGGGCAAGAGATGGTGGTGGCTGACCATGGGCAAGAGATGGTGGTGGCTGACCATGGGCAAGAGATGGGGGTGGATGAGGATGACCTAGCGATGGTCGTGCCCGTCCTGCCTGAAGGTGGCCTCGCGATGGTGGTGGTGCCTGACAATGACCACGCACTAGTGGTGGCCCCGGCGATCCCACAGTTGGGCGACATGACCACGCCAATTGTGGTAGAAGACTACATCCCGCTGCCTCCACTGCCTCGCCGCTCTTGGCGCATCAGGCTGAGGAAGGAGAAGGAGAAGAACAATGAGAACTGAACTATGTCAGGTATGTCAGATCTCCAAAATGATATATATATATATATATATATATACACTTAGTTACCTATGTTATCTCTAATATGCTTAGTTTCCTATAGGTTAGCTCCAAAATAACTTATGTTAGCACAAAATGATCAAGTTTACATAATAAGCTTATAGTCTTCTTCTTATTCTTCTTATTCTTCTTCTTTTCCAAAATGACATAGGTTAGCTTCATTTTACTTAAGTTGGCTCTAATATGCTAACATAGAGAGCTTATATGCTTAGTTTCCTATAGGTTAGCTCCAAAATAACTTATGTTAGCACAAAATGATCAAGTTTACATAATAAGCTTATAGTCTTCTTCTTATTCTTCTTATTCTTCTTCTTATTCTTCTTCTAGTATTCTTCTAGTGTTCTTCTTCTTCTAGTATTCTTCTAGTCTTCTTCTTCTTCTAGTATTCTTCTAGTCTTCTTCTTCTTCTTCCCTTCTTCTTCTTCTTCTTCTTCTAACTTCTTGTTTATCATTTTGTAGATTTGATTTAATTCACGGAAGCTTGCATGGATGGAGTGCTTCTTTTCCATTTGTGTTTTTATTTTGTATCAATGTGAAACTTTTGTGAATTGATGGATAACGGTGTTGGATGAACAATGTGAAACTTTTGTAATATGTAACGATGGAACTATGTGTTGGCTATGTATGTATATATGATGAAACTTGTGTGTTGGATATGATTGTTATATGGATGCTTGTTGTATATATATGTGTTGGATATCTCATATGTGAAATAGTGACCTGAGATTAAGAAAAAACAAAAAAAATTAAAAAATTGTTACTAATGGCGCATTTCCATGTGGTGCGCCATTAGTATACCAGATACTAATGGCGCACCTGTGGGTTACTAATGGCGCACCTGTGGTGCGCCATTACTAAAATATTCTAATGGCGTGATGCTAGTGGCGCACCAGTAGTGCGCCATTAGTAGGCAAAACTGGTGCGCCACTAGCATGCCTTTTCCTAGTAGTGAGGAGTCGACGTAGAGCGGTCACCGACGCGTGCGGAAGCCGCGAGAGGAGTTAGGGTAAAGCGGTCACCGACGCGCACAGAAGCCGCAAGAGGAGTCGACGTAGAGCGGCCACCGCCACGGGCAGAAGCTGCGAGAGGAGTCAACATAGAGCGGTCACCGCCGTGCGCGGAAGCTGCGAGAGGAGACGACGTAGAGCGATCACCGATGCGCGCGGAAGCCGTGAGAGGAGTCAACGTAAAGCGGTCACCGGCGCGCGGGGAAGCCGCAAGAGGAGTCGACATAGAGCGACCACCGCCACAGGCACAAGCCGCGAGAGGAGTCAATGTAGATCAGTCACCGCCGTGAGCGAAAGCCGTGAGAGGAGTCGACGTAGAGCGGTCACTGGTGCACGCGGAAGCCACGAGAGGAGTCGACATAGAGCAGTCACCGATGCACGCGGAAGCCGCAAGAGGAGTTGACGTAGAGCGGTTACCTCCGCACGCGAAGCATCCACGGAAGTCGCCATTTTTTCTACCAGACGAAGCAGCCACGAATCAGTGCAACATCCAAACTAAAGAAGCCCAGCCAAAAGAACAGTCAACCAGTCACGAGATGGTACAGGCAGAACAGGACCCGGCTGGAGGCAGCAAAATCCCACGCTGGAGGTAGCAAAATCTCACGCGAGGCCAAGGAATCAGCTGAGATTAGACGAAGGATGGTGGGATTTGGCCTCTATGGAGGCCATAGAGGCACGGGAGATGGAGTCCTCCGGCTAGGGCGTTGACTTGGCGGGAGGAGTACTATCGCGGCCGGGCAAATACCACGGGGTGCGCTGAGTTGGCCTAGGGCATGTTTGGTTGCGTGCATATGGCCCAGCCTGGCCCGTGTGGGAAAGATTGAGCCCGTTTGCTAACATGTGTTCACTGTGTGACCCACATCGCACGGAACTTAAAGCACGTCCAAGCCAGGCCCAGGGTAAATGCTCGAATTGGCAGTAGCTCGCGAGCCTGGCTCGGGCGAGGCAGGGGAGGGCAACGCGCTTCTCCCCTCGTGCGAGCAGGAAGATGACGCGAGCTCGCCCGCGTCGCTGAAAAATCGGCGAGAAGATTTCGGCTCACCTCCCGCCGAGTCCACCCCTATTTAGCCCCCTCCCTCACTGCCCCAACTCCCGCCACCATTCTCCCTGCATTCGAGCTTTCCGGCCGACACTCATCGGCGCCGATGAGCAAGTAATCAACGCATCTTCATCGATTGGAGGTCCATGGCGTCAGCGCTCCTTCACCGGCCGGCGTTGATCTTCCACGACCGTCCCCCCTCGTCCTCGAGCTGCAACCATGGCCTCTGTGAGTTCAATCCCCCTTTCTCTCTGTTCCTTCTAGCTAGATCTGAGCTGCAGCTAGGGTTTGATCTAGATGCATGGTTGATTAGTGGTCTAATCTGTGAGCTTATATGGTTGATTGCTATGCTGCGGTTGCAATTTATGGTAGGGCTAGATGTTCAAGTATGTGGTAGGCTAGATTAGTAGTAGAATTTGAAGTTGAACCTTGTGCTTACGTTGATTCGTGCTTAGATTTGTGATTTGTACCTATTGGTGGTCCATTTGTAGCATGTTGTTTATTGTAGATGTATGTCCGTGCTCATAGGTTCTCCGGTATGCTTAGTATGAGAGCGATGAACTATTATGTGCTTGGTATGATAGTCATGAACCATGTACATGTATTCTGCTGCTTTCATGGATTGTCCGGTATGTTGTGTTCTATGCTTACCGTCAATGCGTGCTACGATTGTAGGACATGACCACGCAGACGCAAGATCTTAGTCAGGCCCTTGTCCTGTCCGACAACCAGTTTGCTCCATTGTTTGTCGAGGACTCGCAGCCTATCTCCAAGATGGCACCTGATTCAGAGGTGTTCGCGTTTGATTCCCTCTATGTGCCAGTAGTGCTCGTTGAGCCAACTCCTGTTGCTGCTGCTGCTGCCGATGCACTCAAGGTAGCAGCAGCAAAGGTAAAGAAGGATGGTAGGTCGAACAACATGACGCGGCAGCCGTTCATGTCCACGTTCGTGCTGAACAAGATGTGTGAGGTCATCTCTATTGGAGTTAGGTCTGATAAGGGCTTTAAGGAGGTGCACTTGAACACCGTTGCGAAGCAGGTGTTCGAGTTCTGTGGGCAGGAGGTGTCTGCCACCCAGGTGTACAACCACCTGAGGAAGTGGAGAGGTCAATGGATCCAAGTTTCCAAGCTGAGTGACCTTAGCAGCGCCTCATGGGATGAGAACACTTGCTCCATAGTTCTGGAGGCAGAGCACTACGCCGGCCATGCCGCGATTAGGTCACATTCCTCTTCCTTTTCATACTGTCCACCATTGCCTACTCCTAATCGCAACTAACAACACTTGTGTTTCATTCTTAGGACCACCCAAGGGACGCTGAGTTCCTCAACACACCCATACAAAACTACAACCAGATGCAGCACATCTTCTCCTTTGGGCTAGCAACTAGGAAGCATGCCATGGGCTCGGGGGAGCCTCTTGGTTCTCCCATGCCAGACTTCCCTGGGACCCCGGACGTCAAGGTCCTTGATGGCCCTGACAAGCCAGCCGCGAAGCCCTTCGACAAGCCATTTGACCCCATCCATGATAGGAAGAGGAAGAGAGGAGGCCTGATGGAGGAGATCAATGTCTTTTGCAGCATGACTGAGGCGGTGAAGGAGGTTGCAACAGCCATCAGGGAGTGCAAACCCCTCGACGTCCATCCTGACCTGTATGGCGCTGTTATGGCCCATGGTGGCTTCAGCGACGAGGCTCTCATGGCAGCTCTCAACCACCTGCTTGACAACAAGGCCTAGGGTGTTGGGTTCGTTCCCATGGCAGGCGCTCATAGGGTGCTGTGGCTTAGATGCTAGCTAGGCAAGCACTACTACTAGAGTAGTGTTGCTTGTGAGCGTGCATGATCCCCGACGGCGATGGCGGTGGTGACGACGACGACGATGACGATGACGATGACGACGTACATTTTGTGTAGTTAGGGTTGAAAAACAATTTGATGGTGTGGATATTTTGGTGAGGTGGTATATACTAACCCCTCATGCTGATGGTGAACTTGCGGTGGTAGGACGACACCCTCTTTTGGATGTGGTGGTAGGTTAACACCAAGGTAGTGCTAGGTTGAACTTGCTATGCCATATGATCACGCATGCTTTACTTCTCTTCTTCTCCATTGTTGTTTGTGTGCTACTTTGCTTGCTACTTGTGTGCTCCATTGATTTGCTGCTTCAACTCTTGCTCTTGTACATTGCTAGGGAAAGTGGTATGCCGTGTTCATCGGTAAGGCTCCAGGGATTTATAGTTCATGGGAAGAAACCAATGCACAAGTGGCATCTTATAGCAACAACAGCTATAGAGGGTTCAAGACTAGGCAGGCAGCAGAACAAGCTTACTCCGCCTGGGTGCGAAAGCACGGAGGCAGCCGTGTTGACGGTGGCAAGGTTGGAGGTGCCAAAGTGGAAGGTGCTAAGGTGGATCGTCAGTTTGGGCTGAAGCTGAAGAACATCTTCTCCTAGTTCATCGCCATTGCTGTGTTCTGGCGTTGGTGTGCTAGGTGATATCATTGTGGGTAAGCTCACCAATTAGGGTACAAGGTAAGCACAACATGTACGCTGTATGCAACCAAACGTCGTGTTCATGTGCCGCTAGGGCCAACGCAGGCAACCAAACAAAGTGCACTTGCGTATTACCTAATGCAGGGACACTAGATGCAAGCAACCAAACAACTTGCAGATGGCGTATTAGGGCCTGTTTTTGTTCAACCAGGCTAGGTTGAGAAGTGTATGTGATGCAGGAACTATTCACAACGGCAACCAAACATGCCCCTAGCAGGAGATCGAAGCAGCCTGCAGGGACGCGCTGGCCAGATCACAAGAGAGCGGCGGCGGCGGAGAAAGACGCTGACAAGCTGCAGCTCGTGTTCTTAAAGCGGAAGCAGATGAAGAACGGAAAAAAAATTCCAATCGAGATCGAGCGTGAAGTTGCGGCACGCAGAGGAGACATAAACCTAGGATCTAATACCATGTAAGGAAAGCAACTTGTATTACTAGGAGGCCAAAGCCATCATATATATGTACAAGAGGATGCTAAAAGGCTAGAATACAAAAGGCCAAAGGCCATCACCAATATAACTCTAACAGACATCACTTAAAAAAGCTCAATCCATGGATGAAGAACTAACTATATTCGTCTCAAATATAGAATGTGTTGACATGAAAATACGCGACTATACCATCTGACGTTGTGCTTCCCTATCTCTTCTAGCACACAACCAAAAAAGGTCAAGTGTATTTACCCTTCTCCCTAGGATTCAATTGAGATCCTTCGAAATCGGTCCACCCTGAAAGGTTGTTCACAAGAGGTCAAGGCACAATCCAACCTAGGAAAACCAATGGGGCAGATAATCATTGTAGCAGAGGTAAATCGAACTAGCAGTGAAAATGCCCGTCGTTGGTCTAGTTATGATTTTCCTGACTATTGGTTTTATGTGAGAGATCAAGTAAAAGTGGCACTGCAGTTTTCTTCTACTAGAATGTTGTTCCTTTCTTCCCTTGTTTAGGATTCTTTCTTCTATTACATTTTCCTTCCTTTTTTTCTTCCTTGTTTAGGATGCAAGGGGGTGGGGGGTATTGTGAAAGGTAGGGTTGTACTTTTTGGTATGTTTAACTATGGTCGCCATTAAATGTTGTAACGTGAGACTTTCGAAAGCGATGATGGGGCTTAATGTGTTTATATGTAGAACTTGGTTGCAAATAGTTCCAAAAAGATTGCAAATGGCATTAGACATGTTGCACAAAGGTGTGAACTACTTGGTTTAAATAGATATAGAAGCATGCTACCAATCTTTCAATAATAAAGCCCATTTCTCCTTCAAGCACCCTTCATCCAACCTAGAGGTTATTAACCGTGTTGTGCTGCATAATCATAGACATTGCTTCGTATACTCCGTGATACAATATTACAACAAAGAAATGTTATAAAACAATACTCTGTGATATAGTATCAATTTATCACAGCTGACAAATGTTTTGGAACAACTGATCACACGATTAGAAATGACATCATTAACATCATCTACCTTGTAGTACTTGTGGATTGGAATGGTGGCCACTTACTTGTGGCTTCTTGGATGAATAGATGAGCTACTCTCCTCTCCAAAAATATTTCCTTCTCCTTATATGGTCCCGGTGTTTGGAATAGTGTTTGTGGCTGACGCATCGCGATTGACCTTGGGTGCCTTCATGAAATATGTCAATGTTGACGTCATCGAGGCGATGGTAGGTGGTACGACCATTAGTACGAGCAGACTATCTCATACCAGTCGTAGTATTCTTCTCTGGAACCTCTTGTGCACTTTCTATTGACTGGACTTATTGCCACACCTATTGCCTTCTAAGTACAGTTTTATTTATCACCTAAATTGTCCCGTTCTTGTAGGGAACAATAAACAAAGTGATTTGAGATCTTTCACTTTTATTAGTCATTGATGATCATATCGAAGTGAATATCTTAGAAAATATGAGATCCTCTGGTTTAAACACGGGTAAAACACGTGCAAAAATACTCTCATCAGGCGCCGAGATAAGCAGAAAGAAGTTACGACTCCACGAGAGTCAAAATATCGGCAAACAAGTCATCCCACGACTTCTTCAAAGGGCAAATGATTTGGGCAACACACGTGGCAACCTCATTATGAATTCTAATGGGGCTTGTTGAGGGGAAGTGTTTTCACTGTATTCCCATGCGGCGCATAAAAAATTTGGCTCATATTTGCCTGTGTATGTGTGGTATTGGTGGCATGCTTCGGAGACCAACCTCTACTACCTCCAGTTTCCTCACAAGAATTCATACTATCATCAAACATGGACGAGTCCACGACATACAATGCAAGAACACCAAGATGAGGGTCGACAACCACCAACCTACAACCCTATATAAAGGTGTCCAACCAAGACAAAGGAAACATTCAACCCTATATAAAGGTTACCTCCCAGGCAGTGCTTCCTTTATAGTCATATAGCTAGGCTTTGTGCTCCGTTAGGTCATCCATCTGGATCCCACAGGATGTCGACCCTGGGTGTGAGACCGAAATACGACCGGGGTTTGGAGCACCTCATAGCAGACCTCGGCCAGAGTCCTACTCACTTTCGGTGCATCAGAATCATATATGTAAATTCATACTCGCTTCTGGGCGAGTACCGATGCATCCGGTTCATTGGAGATGCCTGCAAGGTTAGTAGCTGCAATCTGACAATATTTTTATAACTGAGAGGTTATGGAGCTACTGGGAAATCATAAACCTCTTCTTCTTCATCAGTGTACCTAGGAATGTCAGTATCCAAATTTGAAAATTCATTATCAAGGCTATTATCATCCATAAGACTTTGTAATTTACTCTCCAAAGGAGGTCCATGGAGAGCCTGCAGAAAATCAGCTCATATATCATCAAGATCAATATCAGAATATGTAATTTGGGGTTTGTCCAATATTGACAAATCCACAGGCAAAGAGGAGTAATCTGGCATCATGGTGGTTGCATCACTCTCCCATAACTCTCTTAGTGCAAGCAACTCACCCTCCTTTTATGCTATCTCATCCCTAAGACGAATACCAGTTGGTGTTTTATCAAAAGGAGTTATTGGAGGCACATCGAGAACAATGCCAATATCTAGCTCATCTATAACAATAATCTTTGAAACATCAGCCCTCACCATATCCTTCGATGGAGAATATTCAACCATAGTTTCAATAGGATCCATGAAAGCTCTAATAGAACATAGATATGATAAATGATCATCGAGCTGGGCATTAATGGTGTCTAGGAATTTACCATAATCGGTGGAGTTGTTGGAAGGCGGTTGTTCCCTCCTTCATCTCCATGCTCCTTCTTTAGCTTTTTTCCTAGACACACTTCTTGGAAAGTGGTTCCCTAAAATTTCTCCCATCGCTCAATCATCTCCTCAGATTATTTTATGAAGTTATGTTCCTGCAGCATAGATGCTTGGGAAGCGGCCGTCCGCTTCTCATAATCTTTAATAAAAGGGCATTATTGAGGTTGTTAGTAATAAAGCATTTATGAATACTCTCCAACACACCCATGTGTTTCAAGATCCCTTCATGTTGTAGAGAGAACTCCTTCACCCTGTTAATAAGTTCTAATGCTCTGCAATAGAGCATTAGTTCATCATAAATTACAAATAATCAAACATGTAGCAATCACGATTATATTATGCTAAAACAGGGTTAGGGTGAAATTTGCAGCTAAAGCTCATATGGCAATTGGACTTGCAATGCTCACAAAATTATGGATATGCAAATTATACCTTTAGCGCAATAATCCAATGCCGCCAAATAATTACCAACTTCAATACATTCAAATGAATATGGGTATTGAGAATATATCATTCCTCTCTCTTCGTTTTGTTTTCTTGTAGCCATTATAATTCCTGCAGAAGACATCTGAAAGCAATTCATTTTTTGGTATTTTTTTGTTAAGTAGCAACAATCATAATAAACTATATGCGAGCGGGTAAGCAATAACCAAGCGCTATGCTCCCCATTAACGGCACCAGAAAATGCTTGATGACCTGCAAGTGCACAGGGCTGTTCTAGCACTTTCATGATAAATGAAGTGTCAAACCCACAACAAGCAAATAGAAATGAATTACAAACCCTGCAACTACGCTATCACTTACGTGGCTACGTATGCACCCAAACCGTAGTTTGGAGATAGCCTATTACAGTAAGTTGCTAGGAAGAAAAATAAAAGGATAGTGTTTACTAAACTACAAACAAGAAATAAAAGACAGTAAAGTAAAGAGAGTAAACTACGTGAACAGTGCTTGGGTAGTAAACGTACTCGAGGGAATTAGAGTCATCATCACCACAAGTATGATGCTGAAAACACTTGATAGACATGGCTCTCAAACTTGCCTCGTACGCTCGGGCGGGATGCCTGGTCATTGACCGGTCATGTTTTATCAACCCATACGGACGCCTCAAACGGGTCTCAAACGGCCGGGCTGAACGACACTCCCATATCCAACACACATATGGGGCGGATATGGGCGCCCCCCAACAGGCCCGCCATGTCCACTACTAGGAAAAGGGCTATAGATGGAATGGCCACTAATGGCCCACCAGACATGTGGTGCGCCACTACTATATAGCAGTGGCGCAGCAGACACATGGTGCGCCACTAGTAACAATTTTTTTATTTTTTCCAAACATACTAATGGCGCACCAGGGCACAGTGCGCCATTACTACTTCTAACTAGTAATGGCGCACCAGCCGCATAGTGCGCCACTACTATATTTTTTTAATTCTGTTTTTTTGGCAAAACTACTAATGGCGCACCAGGGAATAGTGCGCCATTACTAGTTTAAACTAGTAATGGCGCACTTGGCCCCGGTGCGCCATTAGT
>NC_041387.1:661507239-661508334 GCF_002162155.2 Triticum dicoccoides | reverse complement strand
AAATGAAGTGTCAAACCCACAACAAGCAAATAGAAATGAATTACAAACCCTGCAACTACGCTATCACTTACGTGGCTACGTATGCACCCAAACCGTAGTTTGGAGATAGCCTATTACAGTAAGTTGCTAGGAAGAAAAATAAAAGGATAGTGTTTACTAAACTACAAACAAGAAATAAAAGACAGTAAAGTAAAGAGAGTAAACTACGTGAACAGTGCTTGGGTAGTAAACGTTCTCGAGGGAATTAGAGTCATCATCCCCACAAGTATGATGCTGAAAACACTTGATAGACATGGCTCTCAAACTTGCCTCGTACGCTCGGGCGGGATGCCTGGTCACTGACCGGTCATGTTTTATCAACCCATACGGACGCCTCAAACGGGTCTCAAACGGCCGGGCTGAACGACACTCCCATATCCAACACACATATGGGGTGGATATGGGCGCCCCCAGGCAGGCCTGCCATGTCCACTACTAGGAAAAGGGCTATAGATGGAATGGCCACTAATGGCGCACTAGACATGTGGTGCGCCACTACTATATAGCAGTGGCACAGCAGACACATGGTGCGCCACTAGTAACAATTTTTTTTATTTTTTCCAAACATACTAATGGCGCATCAGGGCACAGTGCGCCATTACTACTTCTAACTAGTAATGGCGCACCAGCCGCATAGTGCGCCACTACTATATTTTTTTAATTCTGTTTTTTTTGGCAAAACTACTAATGGCGCACCAGGGAATAGTGCGCCATTACTAGTTTAAACTAGTAATGGCGCACTGGGCCCCGGTGCGCCATTAGTATATATATATATATATATATATATATATATATATATATATATATATATATTTGCAAAACTACTAATGGCGCACCACCAGCAGGTGCGCCATTAGTAACCAGGGTTACTAATGGTGCATTTGTAGGTGGTGCGTCATTAGTAACCTGGGACCAGCTAGATATTTTGGACAGCCACACCTTCCCACTCACTTTCCCCACTTCATTCTCTCCACCTCCTCCTCCAATCTTGTCTCGGCTGCCTCCTCCTCCTCACCTCATTTGCACCATAGATTCATCCAAATTAAGTAGTTAAAT
>NC_041387.1:661502919-661507229 GCF_002162155.2 Triticum dicoccoides | reverse complement strand
GTGCGCCATTAGTAACCAGGGTTACTAATGGTGCATTTGTAGGTGGTGCGCCATTAGTAACTTGGGACCAGCTAGATATTTTGGACAGCCACACCTTCCCACTCACTTTCCCCACTTCATTCTCTCCACCTCCTCCTCCAATCTTGTCTCGGCTGCCTCCTCCTCCTCACCTCATTTGCACCATAGATTCATCCAAATTAAGTGGTTAAATTACCTTTTTTTGATAGGTAAGTAAGGGGGAAGCTATCTTTATGTTGTTCTCCCTCCAACAACGTGCACATGCACTTTTTATGGCCTAGCTAGATCTATGTATGTTCGTGGTGTTGCATATGTTTGTGGTGTTGCATATATGTTTGTGTTTGCAGGTACCGGTATTTGAAATGCGATAGTTGCCAATATTTTGCCGGAATGTTGATTCATTTCCGTTTCGGCGAGAATTTTGGCACTATGCATTCTTTTTGGTCCTATTTTTAGGGACAGTCAAGCCAAATTTTTTCTTGGTTCTAAAATATCATTTTGCTCTACCCCGCACGCGACCATGGTCCGCACGATGACCGAAGGCATCGTGAATAGGTTTTTGAGCTCCGCGAAGGCCGAGATGCTTCAAAAGAACAAGACGGAGATAAGATGTCTGTGTCGAAGATGCAAGCTGAAGAGCCTTATTGCGGACCCGGATTCCAGGCAGGTGCGGGACCACCTGTTCTTGCGTGGTTTCATGGATGGCTATCAGTGACAAGGTGATGAAGATGACTATGAAGTCGTCCATGGGGACCGGGCAAGGAATGAGGAAGGGCAGCAAGACAACCACGGCGGCTCGGGCGGGCGAGAAGACGAAGAATCTCCAGGACATGATCACGACGGTGATGCTGTACACAGTCATCATGTAGAAGATGCAGGACATGATGATGAGGAAGATGCCGGAGCAGATGAAGGGCATGATCATGAAGATGAAGATGCCGGCGGAGCAGACGACGATGGACCATTGATGGGCTGGGTGCAGGACCCTCATATTCAAGAGCTGCTTCTCAAGTAGACGGACAACGTAAGAGCTGCCGCCCGAGAGAAAGCCAAGCTGGATCAACTAGAGATAGACGCGGTTACTCCACTGTATGAAGGATGCAGGCCCGATGATACCCGCCTGAAAGTAACGCTCATGGCTCTGGAGATGAAGGTAAAACACAAAATGATCAACACATGCTTCGACGAGAACATGACATTCTGGCGCGAACGTCTTCCCAAGGGGAACAAGTGCCCGACTAGTTTCAAGGAGGCAAAGAAAATTGTGTCCTCTGGATTTACCGCATGTGAAATATCATGTGTGCATGAACAATTGCATCACTTATCGGGACGAGCATGCGGTATGTCCGGTGTGCGGCATCACTCGATACAAGAAGAGGAAGAAAGCTCCTCGAAAAGTGGTGTGGTACTTTCCGATCACTCCTCGTCTGCAGCGATATTTCGCGGACCCTAAGGTAGCAAAGCTCCTACGTTGGCACGCGGATAGGGAGGAGAAGAAGCCAGAAGATGACGCAAATGATCCGGAGATAAATAAAAAATACAAAATGCTGAGTCACCCTAGGGATGGGAGCCAGTGGCAAGCGTTGAACTTTGAAAACCCAGAATTTGGGAAGGATCCAAGGAACATCGTGCTGGGCGCGAGCACCGATGGAGTCAATCCGTTTGGTAGCCAGAGAAGCACACATAGCACCTGGCCTGTGTTTGTGTGGATGTACAACCTTCCCCCTGGTTGTGCATGGAGAGGAAGTACATTCACATGAGTATGCTAATTGAAGGGCCGAAACAACCAGGGAACGACATCAATCTATATCTGGGGCTGCTGAAAGAGGAGCTAGACACGCTGTGGAAAACGCCAGCCAATACGTGGGATGCCGCACAGAAAGAATATTTCCCTATGAGAGCCGCACTGCTCACGATGGTGCACGACTATCTCGGTTACGGATATGTCGCGGGGCAGGTGGTCCACAGATTTTCTGGATGCGTTAGGTGCATGGATGACACAACGTATAGCCGGCTAGATAGAGATCCCGGGTCTTCAAAAACCGTGTTCATGGGACATCAAAGGTGGCTTCGCGATGATGACCCGTGGAGGAAACGTAAGGATCTGTTCGATGGTGAAACCGAACCCCGAAGACGCCCGCGTACGAGGCGCGGCGAGGAAATAGACGAGCTGTTGAAAAATTGGAAAGATTGCCCACTGTCGGGAAAGAAGAAAACGGCGCCAGAGCCAGGAAAGAAGCGAAAGGCGCCAGGGCCGCTGCTGAAGGTATGGAAAACGAGGTCTGTTTTCTGGGACTTGACGTACTGGAAGATCCACCGCGTGCCTCACAGCCTTGATATCATGCATATCACGAAGAATGTGTGCGAGAGTCTGCTTGGTACCCTGCTGAACATGCCAGAGAGGACCAAAGATGGGCCGAAAGCAAGGGAAGACTTGAAATCAATGGGCATCAGGGAGGAGCTTCACGCTAATGATGATGATGAGGCAAAGCAGGACATGAAAAGTCGTCGCAAAGGCAAAAAGGCCAAGAAGACCGGAAATGACTACCCTCCCGCGTGCTTCACTCTAAGTCAGGAGGAGATCGATCAGTTTTTCACCTGCCTCGTAGGAGTAAAACTTCCTTATGGTTACGCGGGGAAGATAAGCAGATAACTAGACCCAGCGAAGCAGAAGTTCAGCGGGATGAAGTCTCACGACTGTCATATGCTGATGGCACAGATACTTCCAGTTGTAATCCGTGGGATCATGGACGCGCACGTCCGTAAAACGCTATTTGGCCTATGCAACTTTTTTGACGTCATCTCTCGGAAGTCGGTTGGCGTGAGGCAACTCAGAAGGCTACAGGAAGAGACCGTGGTGATACTATGCGAGCTTGAGATGTAATTCCCGCCCGCATTCTTCGACGTTATGGTGCATCTTCTGGTCCATATCGTGGAGGATATCATCCAACTCAGGCCGACGTTCCTGCACAGCATGATGCCGTTCGAAAGGATGAATGGTGTCATCAAAGGATATGTTCGCAACATGTCACGCCCAGAGGGAAGCATTGCCAGGGGCTTTCTGACCGAAGATTGCATCTCCTACTACACGAATTATCTAGGTATCGAGAACCCCGTTGGTCTGCCCTTCAACAGGCACCTCGACAGGTTCGCTACATGGGGTCACCGTGAGGGTCGCCGCGAAATGCATGTCGACTTCGAGGGTCGACTCGCCGACTTTGAAAGAGCAAACCTAGTCGCGCTACAACACATAGACGTGGTCGATCCTTGGGTGGTAGAGCACAAAACCTTTATTGAGAAGACGTACAATGACCGAGGCCAACAGAGGACGAACGGAGATATAATCAAAGAGCACAACTCATGTTTCACGCGTTGGTTCAAGTGGAAGCTTCTGTCGTACCCTTTACATGAGGATTCTTCCGCGGAAGAACAACTCATATTCGCCTTGTCACAGGGCGCCGAGCACAACCTGATAACGTATGAGGCATACGATATCAACGGCTACACATTCTACACCGAGGGAAAGGACATGAAGAGCGATGGTTATCAGAACTCCAGGGTAACGATGGAATCCTACACCGGTAACGACAAGGACAGATACTATGGAAGGATCGAGGAGATCTGGGAGCTGAGCTACACTGGAGAGAAGGTCCCGATGTTCCGTGTCAGATGGGCGAAGAACGTCATAAAAGAAGACCGGTATTTCACCACCATGGTTATACCCGAAGCCAAATCCAAGACCGCGGGCGCAAACGTCACCGCGGAAAATGAGCCATGGGTACTGGCTTCCCAAGTGGACCAATGGTTCTTCATTACCGACCCGCCAAAGCCCAGTCGTGTTGTCATGAGGAGAGGCAAAAGGAAGATCATCTGAATGGATGGAATCGCCAATGAGCAAGACTTCGACAAGTACGGGGACCCGAAGATGGAACATGACGACGACGATGAAGTATCAGCATACACCACAAGAAGAAGCAGGACCACCCTACCTAAAGGACGTCCGTTCAAGAGAAGAACTCCATTTACGAAAAATAAGGGGAAGAAGATTGTGAATAGATAGCTAGCTAAGATTGATTGTATTTAAATTGTAGCCTTCATTTCTCGATTGTATTTCATGGGCACTTTTTGAACTCATGAATGTTTTTAAATTTCATGGACACTCGATCTTGATCCCCCTCCGTCTCGATCGCTATCCCACCTCGCCAGATCCGGTCCCCCTCACCGCCGACGACCCCCCGCACCCTCTCCCCCGCTCCACCGGCCGCCGCCGCCGACCCCCCACACCCTCCCCC
>NC_041387.1:661501996-661502753 GCF_002162155.2 Triticum dicoccoides | reverse complement strand
CTCCCGGCGCCCGCCGCCGACGACCCACCGCACCCTCCCCGGCCCGCTCCACCGTCACAAATGAATGCAACTAAAATTGAAAAAAAAACAAATTTGATTATATTTTCAAATAACAAATTTGATGATATTTTCAAATAATAAATTTGATGATATTTTTTCATATTCATAAATATTTTCAAATAACAAATTTGATGATATATTTTTTAAAATTATTACTGTTTTTATAAAAAATTATTATTGTTTCATATTGATCATATTCATTTTCTTAAAAATTATTAGATGCAACAAAAAATAAAAAAAAGTTACTTGTGGCGCACCTATGGCTGGTGCGCCATTGCTATATATAAAAAAACATTCTAATGGCGCACCTAATGGGGGTGCACCATTGCTATCTAAAAAAACATTCTGATGGTGCACCGCTGCGGGGTGCGCCATTAGAAAGCGTCCCCCATCCATACACTTCGTCCCTCCCTCGTCCCTTCCTCTTGCCAAACACTTCGTCCCTCTCCCTCCACCGCGCCGCTCCCTCCCTCGTCCCTCCCTCCATCGCGCCGCCGCCGCCGCTGCCCCGACCCACTGCGCCACAGCCGCCCACGCGCCCCCGCCGCCTCCCTCTCCCCTTCCTACCCCTCGAGCGCCGCCTCCCCCCCGAGCCCCGCCTCCCTCGTGAGCGCCAGAGATTTGGAGCCTCGGAGCCACCGGAGACTTGGAGCCTCGGAGCCGCCCGTCCACCAGGAAAGGAGGCCCCACGTCCACC
>NC_041387.1:661499880-661501897 GCF_002162155.2 Triticum dicoccoides | reverse complement strand
CGTCGCTGTTCTCTTCACCGACCTCGCCGTCCGTCCGCCGCCGCCGCCTCGTGCTCCGGCTACTCCCTCCCCTCGCGCGCCCACATACGGCGGCGAAGGTGCCCGGTGTTAGCAATAATCTTGTACTTAGATGCGTTTCGGTTGTATGCGTGTGTGCGTGTGTGTGCTTAGGTCGAGCCGGTGTGTGGCCTCGCTCACGATCGTATGGCGATCGAGGGTTGTTGCACCAGGCGCTAGCGTTCGCATGATGGTGACCAGGGCGTGAAGATCAGCACGGGCGTACATACGCGCGGTGCGCGGGGTGACCGAGCAGCCCGTGATCGCTACGTCTTGGCCAGCTACAAAATCGGCCGCATCGTTGGTTTGTTAGCGGGCAGCACGAGCGATGGATAGGGACGTGCATGTAGTGGTTAGTTGTGGATGCATGCAGATCGCTTGGAGTTGGTTAGCGACCTGGTGTGCGTCTGGCTATTTAAGCCATGTAATCCAGTCCATTGTTGTACGGTGTGGTGCCGAGCGAGTTTGAGCTCGAAAGAAAAAAAGAACCGCCGTTCGTGCGGCGTGGCGCCGTTCGTGCGGCGAGGCGTTTGTCGCCGGAAAATCTAGTGTCCCCCTCTTTCTTCCACCTCTGTATGTCCGAGTGTGTTTGAGAGAGAGGTTCGTCCGGCGTTCGTGTCGCCGGAGGCTACTCGGCGTTCGTCAACGGACCGGGTTTGTCCCAACAATTGGTATCAGAGTTTGGTTGTCTTGGGCGTCGTTCCTCTTGCCGGAGGCGTGCCGGCGGTGGTGACGTTGCCAGCGGCTGCGTGCTAGAGCCCTGGACCATGTGCTGGCCTGAGGAGATGCACGGCGTGGCGGCCGTCAATGGCATGTGTTGCCGGAGCCGGGGGAGATGGCTTATGTAGCTGCTACTGGAGACGAGGAAGACGGCGTACGTCGCCGGAACATCGGGCATGTGTTGCCGGCGGAGAAGGAGAACGGCGTGTGTCGCCGAGGAAGAGGATGGAGGCTGTGTCAAGCGTGGTGGTGGCCGTAGCGGCGGCCATGGCGACGATGATTGGAGCTGCAACAACTTCAACGGCGGCAAGTCAAGATTAGGGGGAGATTGTTAGCAATAATCTTGTACTTAGATGCGTTTCGGTTGTATGCGTGTGTGCGTGTGTGTGCTTAGGTCGAGCCGGTGTGTGGCCTCGCTCACGATCGTATGGCGATCGAGGGTTGTTGCACCAGGCGCTAGCGTTCGCATGATGGTGACCAGGGCGTGAAGATCAGCACGGGCGTACATACGCGCGGTGCGCGGGGTGACCGAGCAGCCCGTGATCGCTACGTCTTGGCCAGCTACAAAATCGGCCGCGTCGTTGGTTTGTTAGCGGGCAGCACGAGCGATGGATACGGACGTGCATGTAGTGGTTAGTTGTGGATGCATGCAGATCGCTTGGAGTTGGTTAGCGACCTGGTGTGCGTCTGGCTATTTAAGCCATGTAATCCAGTCCATTGTTGTACGGTGTGGTGCCGAGCGAGTTTGAGCTCGAAAGAAAAAAAGAACCGCCGTTCATGCGGCGTGGCGCCGTTCGTGCGGCGAGGCGTTTGTCGCCGGAAAATCTAGTGTCCCCCTCTTTCTTCCACCTTTGTATGTCCGAGTGTGTTTGAGAGAGAGGTTCGTCCGGCGTTCGTGTCGCCGGAGGCTACTTGGCGTTCGTCAATGGACCGGGTTTGTCCCAACACCCGGGTCCCCCGCTCGCCGTCTCCTCCGACCCCTCCCGGGCCGTGCTCGCTGCCCCCTGTGCTCGCCGTCCCCGAGCCGAGCGCCGCCTCCCTCGCCGTCCCCCCTCCGCCCGCGCCCACGCCCTCGACGTCCTCCCGCCCAAGCCTCGAGGGCACCCGCGTGGAACGGATCCTTACCTCCGACCCCAAGCTCCCCTTCAAAGTGTGAGTACAGATCCCCCCTCTTCCTCCTCCCCCCACCCCTCCTCGGACCAGATCTCGTCCTGATCCGCGTGTGTCGTGCGGTGGCCTC
>NC_041387.1:661491004-661499611 GCF_002162155.2 Triticum dicoccoides | reverse complement strand
GCGAGTACAGATCCCCCCTCTTCCTCCTCCCCCCACCCCTCCTCGGACCAGATCTCGTCCTGATCCGCGTGTGTCGTGCGGTGGCCTCGCAGGTTCAGCGTGCCGGAGGCGGCGCCCTTCACCGCGGTGCTCAAGTTCGCCGCCGAGGAGTTCAAGGTTCAGCGTGCAGGTCTTGCTGTGCGTCAAGCGCCTGGTCTACACCAACGACGCAGGGGAGGTCGTTAAGGGCGTCTACTCCAATTTCCTCTGTGAGTCCCAATTCCCTCCCAGAGATGAGGAATATGCATTCTTCTCTTCAGACTTAGAACACTCTGAAAATTTATTCAGACTAACGGTGTTCGGTTCAGTTAAGCTGAGGATTTTCTGCAGTTCTGAAATCAGGATCGGTCGATTTGATTTTTAAATTAGACAGACCGCGCAAATGTTATTCTTGAACGCACTAGTTTCCTCTGTGAGTCCCAATTCCCAAGGGTAAGAAATTAGCATTGTTAGTTCTGAACAATCTGCTAATTATTCAGACTTAATAGTGTTCAGTTTAGTTCACGCCTTTTGCAGCTCAGAAATAACGATCAGTTAATTCTCGTTTTGACTAGGATCATTTAGTGTGTGCTAAGTAGAATCCAAAAAGGTTACCTCTGCGATGCATTGCAATGGATTTGACAACTTGGCACTCTGTTTTTCCTCAATTGCATTCCTCTGTACTGCTCTCTGAAGATTCTGCTAGTGTTCAGAATTCAGAGTCGGTTGAGTTCAGGCTTTGTTAGGTGTTCTGTAGGTTCAAATATGCCTGTGAATTTGTGGGAGAAAGAGAGTTAGTGTAGAGCAGTACATCCAAGAAAATATGCCTGTGAATTGTTATGCACAATGTACATACACGTGTAGGTTCAAATATTTTCTGTAGGTTCAAATATTTCTGTAGGTGTACTTCAATGGTACATCTACTTTTTTGTCTATGAATTGTAGTGCTAGTGTACTGCTAGTGTACGTCCTGATCCTAAACAAAAAAGTAGAGCCAATGAGCCAACCCGTACATACGTGTACGTGTATACCAAGTAAATATGCCTGTGAATTGTTATGCACAATGTGCAGATGTTAGTGTAGAGCAGTACATCCAAGAAAATAGTTCATCAATAGTACTTCAATGCACCAGTAGTTTCCTCAAATCTTAATCAAGCTAAATAGCTATTTAATGTGGGCATGTGCTCCCACACTTCTTTTTTTATATATCAAGAAGTATGGACTGCTTGGTTTATTTTCCTTTGGTTCCTTTTCAGGTATCTGGTCTGAAATCAAGTCAAATTAACTTCTAAGCATTTAGCTTTAGCAAGTCAAATTATCAGTTTCATACATTCTTTGATTCCAGGTAAGCATTTTTTCCCTACCTTCTGTCTTTTTGCTGCACTGTTATTTATTGTATCCATACTTTCTGTTAATTTTGCCAGAACATAGAGTTCTGAAGGCTGACTATCCTGTCACTTCAAGTGATTGTGGGTTGCATTATCTTATCTTATTATATGTTTTTAGTTGATTATTTTTGTGTCTTGATTTGTTGGTGGGATGAAGGTTTTGGAAAACTGGAAACCAGGGTCTTTCAAAAGATATCTATAGAAATATAAGCTGAAGCGCTTTTGTCTCTCCCTAGAACTGTTGGTATTTGAGTAGCTAGATGTAGAAGGGTAGGGAACAACATAAACTTGAAAAAGTAGAAGCAATAGCTAGTTTCCAGCTTAGGGACCAGTACTAGGTGTGATGTTCCCCTTTGTTTATCTAGAGCCTGATTCACGTACTAATTGCAATTAATAAAACTGTTAGCAATGAAACATCACATCCACAATCTGTTCCCCATTGCGTGAGCTCTGATTCAGACTGAGGCATGCATGCTGCTATTTGTCTTGAACTTGAAGTGGGATTAAGTGCCCACCATGATAATAAAGAAGCTAAGTAGCGAGTCACGTTCCAACAGTAGTAGTAGTGGCACATCACTGTTTCTTATTACAAAGATGCAGTGTCAACATTGTTAATCAGTGGTTGGTGATATTGACTGGCTAAGGAGCGCTTCAGCTCGGCTCAGTGGCCGCGGATTCACACATAGAAGTAGTGATTATTGTGTGAATTACACTATGAAAAGTAGTTTTAATTTGCATTTTTGTAGGACTACCGTCCATGTGAACACTCTTAAGTTTATACTGCTTACTGTTGAATTATATGAATTTTGATCCGGTCGACGCTTGACTTTGCCTGATTTTTTTGTTCCTTGTCTAAGCTGAAAGCAGATTCGATCATGATTTTGTACTCACTGTCTGCAAATGATTATTTTTCATTTCCTTGATACAAGTGTCCCATTGGCAGTACTGCATGTACCAACTGGGCATGCAGGCTGTAACTTGAACTTAAAGAACTCCTTAGATAGTTTTATTAAAAAATGTGTAACTTTAAGAAAAATTGCAGATAAGTAGACACTGAAAATTACAGCCATGTCAAAGTGTCATTTCATTTGGGAGCAGTAACTATAAGAAAAGGAAGTGAGTTGAATTGCAAAAAAATGGAAGGTGAAATGAAAAGAACATTGCTTTATGTGAAAATTGTATGTGCAATCTACAAATGTGAAAAACTGTATGTGCTGTCATAGGTGTTGTGCTGTCAAAAACCGTATGTGCAATCTCCAGAACAATTATGCTTATGTGAAAACTGTATGTGCAATCTCCAAATGTATCATCATAATGTAGGTGCTGTGTTGTGTGATTCTTCATGCTAAGAACTTCAGCTTTTTCAACTTGCTGGACTATATGTTCATTGGTACTACTTGTGATGTTGCTGCTATACTACTTGGGAATTTTGTCAACTTGTGATGCTGCTGCTGTACCCCGAGAGACCCTTGAGTTTGTCGGAATGTCGATTAACTTTCATTCCGGCAAATTCGGGTACTCCATATGTCCTATTTTCAGCAAAGGTCATGCTGAAATTTTCCGTGAATTTTAGCATGACTTTGCTAAAAATAGGACATATGGGGTACTTACGACTAATGCATGGGCCGGGGTAGCTTAGTACTTAATTAAGTAGGATCAACTGCCCCGCCATTCTTGCTGCATTAAACCATAGGTGGCAATAGAGCCAAGTGATTAGGCCCAACTTAGAATTCTCCTTAGCATCGATAAACCCTAGATGATAAACCGAACATAGGTGGCAATAGAGCCAAGTGATTAGTGCCAAGTGATTAGGCCCAACCTAGGGTGCCTCGGCATCGATAAACCCTAAATGATGAAAACTTAACTTAGCATTTAGGGTGCCTCGGCGTCGACAAACCCTAAATGATGAAACCTTGGCTTTTAGGGTGCCTCGGTGTCGATGAGAACCTAAATGATGTATGCTTAGGCTTTTAGGGTGTCTCGGCGTCAACAAACCCTAAATGATAAAAGCTTAGCTTTTAGGATGCCTCGGTGTCGACAAACCCTAAATGATGAGACCATGATCTTGTTCCTTGACAATAACCAACTTTTTGACCAAACTTTTTTCCTATTTAGAGCGAAACATGGCCCACAATGATGAGGCCGGCGGTTCGGGCGGCAAGCAATTCTAGGAGCTGCCCCAGCAGATGGAGGAAGAACCTCACCGCTATGAGGACGTCGCAGAAGACACCGATCTTGACTACACAACCCCTAGTGGCGGCGGGGATGACACCACTGATGGTGCCGCCGAGGATAGCACAACTGATGATGGCGGCGCAGACACAGATGGCAACCAACCGAAGAGGCAACGAAAGGACCGGCGCCCGAGCGTGCTCGGCACTATCAAGGAGGAATTTACTAAAGTGAACTCCGACGGGCATCCAACGGCACCCAAAGAATTAGTCAAGGGGTACTCGGTTCAGCTCGGGTGCATTCTCTAGAGGACCGTCTCGATCAACACCGAGAACCTAAGGCATAAGGACCGAGGGAATTTACGCAGCCTCCTCTTCACGAAGCTGCACGAACGATACAAGTTCCCCGCTGACTTTGCGAGCACACGCCTCTCAGGGAAGAAAGTGAACAGTGCCGCCCTCACGAAGATGAGCACGGCCCTATCTACTTGGAGAAGCACGGTGAAGGCAATGATTGAAAAAGGTGATAGTTATGAGAAGATCAAGGCGAAATATCCTTTGATCAGCGAAGATGACTACAAGGAGTTCAAGATCAAGTGCGAGAGCAGCGCAACCTCCGAATCAAGTCAGTGGGGGAAAGAAATGCGGGAGTTGAACTTAGGGGTCCACCAACTCGGTCCCGGCGGTTACAGAGTGGCGGAGCCTATATGGGACAAGGAGGACGCGGAGCGTGCCGAGCAAGGCCTACCGCCCCGCTTTGAGAAATACCATCACAAGCAGACCAGGAACTATGTCAGGGCCCGGTACAAGGAGGACCCGGTAACAAAGGAGCTTACCACAGATCCGAAGACCAGGGCGCTTGAGCTTGTTCTGGTAAGGAATACACCTCCGCGTAATTAGCTCCATATGGTTGCATTCTAATTAATCCTCAATATTTCTAAATGGTTCACGTTCCTTCCACAGGACACTGAAAGCAGTAGCGCGGGGTCGTCTCAGAGCTCCCCTTTCGACACCCCTTGAAATAGGGCGTTGAATGTAATGAAAAACAAGGATAAGCTCAGTAAGCCGTCGTCAGCTGGTCGTGTGGCTGACAAAGGCTTGTTCACAAAATGGTCATCATATTATACCGCTGGTGGGCGAAAGGAGAAAAAGACCAGCTCAGAAAGCCAGCCGCGCGAGGTTGAAGCACTCAAGTCACAAGTGGCGCGGATTCCGGAGATTATCCAAGAGCAAGTGCAACAACAACTAGAACAACGCTCACCGCCATGGTGCTTACGTTGATTCAGGGGCTGACGACGTCGATTGCGGGCGGCTAACATGGGCCTCCCCCGGTTCCCAGCTTCACGGCCAGCAACTCGCACAACGCGCAGGCGGCACCATTGGTGTCTCAGGCGGCACCATTGGTGTCTCCGGCGGAGGCAGTATTCGTGTCTCCGGCGCCGGCACGGGCATTGGAGCTTAATGCACCCGGGTGTACGCCGGCCGGCACCTCGCCAGCAAGCGGCCCCTCCGTCAGTTGCACGCCCGCCGTTGGCGGTGCCTCGACATTAGCCGAGCTCGACGGCATCACGGTAACTAAGCCTCTCGGCCGATGACTTCATCTCCTTGCCTTTGACTGGGCATCCCTGACGCCCTACATGTTTTCGCAGGGCGCCGCCGATGTTCCTTGCACTCTCCTGCACTTCGTGGGCGGCGAGTTGGTCGATGTCGCCAAGGGCAGAATCGTTCAACCGGGCAACCCCATGTTCCACGGTAATCCGATGCCACCCACAGTGTATAGGGTTGAACTGGTTCGGGTGCTGCCAGGCTGCGACGAGCTGTTACCTCTGATTCGACCCGCTGGGGCCGACGAAGAAGATGAGATGACCCTCAGCGCCTGCGTAAACTGGCCCCTGCTTTGGCCGAAGAGCCAGATTCGTTTGTGGACGGGGGACACCACCCCACAGACAAGACCGCCAGACGTGCCGGCACCAAGCCATGGCAAGAATGCCGCAACGCTAGCGGACATGCCGGACATCCCTATGGCACAGGATCCAGACATGCATATGGCACAGGATCCGGACGACGATGACAACGACGACGGTACATTTACCAACGTTGATAAGTACTTTGCCGAACATGGGTACGGTGACGAGTTTTGCGGGCCTCCTTCTCAAGAACCCAACCAAGACGACCGCGATCTAGCTGGTACGACGGAGAAATCCAATTGCAACAGGCGTCGTCTGGCGTTCAGTTCTCAGGAGACGCCTCCAGCTCCCGCCTTCACCGAGCCTCAGATAGCTGAGGTGCAAAATATTATCAGCCCTAACACGCTCAAGAAGGCGGTTTGTGAGCAGAACTCGGTCCCATTACAGCAGATCAAGAAGAAGGGATGGAAACGAAAGACTAACAAGGGCGCCGGTGCGAGCCAGCCGGCACCGAGTATGATCCGTGCTCAGGATGGGCCACCTTCACCTATGGATATCTCGAGGAGGGTGCATGTAGCGGGTAGGGCGATGCTACCGACAAATATGCTCAATGCTGCAACCGGTGCTATGCGGAGTCTGCATGACAGTGTTCTTTCTTTGGAGAAGCGGTGTCTCTCCCAGAATGATGTGGCATACCCGGTTTTCGTGGCCAAGGTGCCAGAGGGCAAGGGCTTTGAGGATGGCGCCATCGGGGGTACGATCGTCCTGCGGTTTGATGACATCTTTGCTATGTTTAACCTTCATCTGCTGCACTACACCTTTGTTCGGCTGTTTTCGCTGAGTATGGAGATGCGGATCATTCGAGACAAGACCCGGGACATCGTGATAGTCGACCCCTTCTACATGCATGCCAAGATCTTGGGCAGCGCTGGGGACCGGCAAGTCGCGAGTTCACACCTCAAAGGCGTCATTCTGGCAAACCCAGATAAGGATAACTTCCTCATGCCTTACTTTCCCGAGTAAGTCATCCCCTCACCGCCCTATAACATATGATTTCTTAGATTTTGATCGTTCTTTTTTTTCTAACATTCCGTGTTCTGTGCAGTGACACACATTGCACACTCATCCTCTTAAGCCCGAAATATTCCACGGCCATGTATTTCGACCCGGACCGTGACTCCAAGATAGACTACACAAATATCAAGAAAGTTCTTGATGATGCTCTCCCCGGCTAAGCCACATCTGGAGGCACCTTTAAGAGGCCAGTTCGTAGGTACGGCAGGCACGTGTTCACCCACAATACGACGTTCCCCTGCGTCAAGTAGCCGCCTGGCGGTCAGAAGGATGCCTACTACACCCTCCATCACATGTGGGAGATCGTACGGGACCATAATCACCTTCTGCTACCAAATAATGTCAAAGATTGGGCCGCAGGCTTGGCGGCAATCCAGGACGCGGACCTCCGACAAGAATTCTTTCGCATCCAGTCGGAGTTTGCAGAAATCATCCATCAAGATGTCCTTCGTACCTCGGGGCAGTTCTACCTTAGAGATCAACCGTCCAACAGTGAGATAGACACAACACTACAAATGCAGGCTGACAACGCCCGCGACTTCATGACCATCACGAAAGACGGCGGCTTCATCCACGCTCCGGTCCCATGAGTCGAGTCGAAAGTAGTGATGCTATTTGTAGTTCTGAAACATCGATTAGCTCATGTTGTAATTAAACTTTAATGAACTTGTATGTCTCTTTGGTTTGGACAGTCGTTCAACTTAGATGTAATCGATTCTATTTATTAGTAGGACCATGAATCATGCTATTAATGTCTTGCTTTTCTCTTACGATCCTTTTGTTGCATACTTATATATTGCTTATGTATCGTCTATTGTTTGGCTTGTGCATAGAGATGCCGTCGTATGTCGTGTACAAGAGTAAGGTTTCCGGAGTCTACGCCGACTGGGAGCAGTGTCGGAGAAAGGTTCACCGTTTCAGCGGTAACAGTTACAAAGGGTACACCACTAGGGCGGAGGCGGAATCTAGATATGCCCGATATCTAGCGGGAGAGAGGAGGGAGTGTTGGAGGAACCGGATGAAGACCAGTTTCATCGCGATGATGCTCATCGTGATGACCGCAGCTCTCTTCTATGTGATGGTAGTTTAGATGATCGATATTGACTTGTAATGTGAAGACAAACTCGCTACTCGCGGTCTCGAGACTTGTAATGTTCTATCTTTGTCCGGTCTTTTGAATTCGGAGACTAATATGATGAATTGTATTCGGAGACTAATCTTCTATTGTATTCAATGAATCTGCTGTTGCTGTGTGCTAATGTCTATATTCTATCCAATAATACCTTTTGTAACCTATGCAAAAATCAGAAAAGTAAAAAAAACCTAATATTCATACTAATGGCGCATCACCAAAAAGTGCGCAATTAGTTTGCCAAAGGATACTAATGGCGCATCATCCCACAGTGCGCCATTAGTATGCCAAAGGATACTAATGGCGCATCACCCCATCGTGCGTCATTAGTATGCCAAAGCACATGGGTAAATATGGCCCCCTGGGAGGCATACTAATGGCGCATGCTGCTCTATACTAATGGCGCACGGCGTGGTGCGCCATTAGTATACTAATGGCGCACCAGTGGTGCGCCGTTAGTATATAATACTAGTGGCGCACCAGTAGTGCGCCATTAGTAGGCAAAACTGGTGCGCCACTAGTAGGCCTTTTCCTAGTAGTGGTCAAACTGACGAAGGGGTCCCAGCCAGGAAAAGCCCTCAAACCTGGTGGTTCGAAGCTCGCCTCCTCCGTCGGACCGGTGGCGCCGCGTGGCGCAGCTCCGACGGGCCGCGTAGTGCATTGCCCGGCTATTTAAGTCGACCGGCGGCACCGAAACCCTACCATCCATCCATATTTTCCTCCTCTTGTCCGCCGCCACCACTTTCCACTCCACCCGTCCGCTTAGTAGCCATGCCCCTCACGCCGCCGGGTGAGGAGCGAACCCTTTCTGACGCCGGAGCGCCAGCTCGAGCTCCTTGAGCAGATCTGCGCTGTGCGCGAAGCCAGGATTGTCGCGGGGCTACCTCTGGATGAAGTGGATCCGGAGGAGGAGGAGG
>NC_041387.1:661480952-661490032 GCF_002162155.2 Triticum dicoccoides | reverse complement strand
TCCGGCTGTAGATGCTCTTATGACATAGATTGAGATCATATTATGTAGACATGTTGTACGTTTGGGAGGCTTAATAATCGAATTTGCACTAGTATACAGACACAACCATAATGAATATAGTACCTCGATTCCTTTAAAAGGAATGATAGCATAGGAGAAATTTCTGTGGGTGGAAATCCTGTAGGAATCCTCTAATATCATCCGCATTGTGTGAGCCCTTAGTAGCAAGTTCTACGTCTTCAGTTGAAAGGTTTCAATCAAAAGTAGTTGAAGAGTGAATCGACGATTGGGGACCACAACCCTAGCTAGATGAGTTGTTAGCAACATGCGAGTTGACTTGTGGGCTGTCACGCCCATATGTGGCACATCTTGCCCCTGATTCCCTAAAGGATAATTGGCCTAAAGGTGTATATATAATCAAGGGGAGAATTAATAATGTCTTGGCCACTGCTATTATACTCGCCCGTGCGTGGCTTGCTTTTGCATTTAAAATCTCACAGTCTTCACGAGTATGACGTCCCATCTGCACTATCTTCGCGGTCCGCTCGTTGATCAGTGGTAGGATATGATTCTTCCAGGGAATGAGTGTACGTAGTCTACACTGGTACAATCTTCTCCTCCGTCTCAAAAGATAAGACGGCGTTTTAGGCTTAGTTAGTAGTACCAAAAACTAGTCATATCTTTTCCAGCCAAAAAAAAAACAAAAAAACTAGTCATATCTTGCTGATATGGATTGATCCTAGCTTTGACCTCTGGAAGGAGGGCAATAATGCACACGTATTTTCACTCCTTGCCTAAAATGTTTTGAATTATGAATAATATCCCCTAAAATGTACTCCCTCCGTCCGAAAATACTTGTCATCACAATGGATAAAAATGGATGTATCTAAAACTAGAATACATCTAGATACATCATCTTTTATTCATTTTGATGACAAGTATTTTCAGACGTAGGGAGTATTATGTGGCAGCTGCATCAAGATGGTGCGCTTGTGACGAATTTACACGCGAGCTCTGCATAGCGTATGCACACAACTAACATCACATGCATGCATTCATGCAATACAAGGCCAAGCATAAAGCCATCAACATTCGGTAAAAACATTTGGGCCGTTTGCTCCGAAAACACGCGCCGACTGGTAGGTTGTTTGCGCCCGCCACTGCTTGCCTGTTCCGTACTAGTGACCCACCGGAGATGGATAATCTTCATCCATCTAATCATATGCTCCGTTTGTGATCAATCCATTGACTTTGCACAGATTGTTACGTGTTCCGCTACGGGACGATTTAACAAGGGAGGAATGTGCTGCATACCGTGCCGTGAGCTAGCTATATAAGTAGTAGCTAGCATTCAGGGCCTTGATTATCTCAAGACATTATTCGTAGTTGCAAGAGCTGAGCAATGGAGGGTGGCCGGGTGCTTACGGTTCTCCTCCTGGTGCTCCTGCTGGTCGGCCTCGCTGGCTCGAGCCCTCCGCCGGAGCCGGTGGTCTGTGCCCACGGCACGTCCGATTGCACTGTCTCCAACGCGTACGGCTCCTTCCCGGACCGCACCGTCTGCCACGCCGCCAACGCCACCTTCCCGCGCACCGAGAAGGAGCTAGTCGCGGCCGTGGCGGTCGCTGTGGCGGCCAAGCGCAAGGTGAAGGTGGCCACCAAGCTCTCCCACAGCTTCCCCAAGCTGGCCTGCCCCGGCGGCCGCGACGGCACCATCATAAGCACGGAGCGGCTCAACCGGGTGGTAAGCGTCGACGTCGCCAAGGGGTTGATGACGGTAGAAAGCGGCATGGTGCTCCGCGACCTGATCGAGGTGGCCGCCGAGGCAGGGTTGGCGCTGCCGCACTCGCCGTACTGGTCAGGGCTCACCATCGGAGGCCTGCTGGCCACGGGCGCGCACGGCAGTTCGCTCAAGGATAAGGGCGGCGCCGTGCACGAGTACGTGGTCGGGATGAGGATCGTCACGCCGGCACCGAGGAGCCAAGGGTTCGCGGTGGTACGGCAGCTCTGCGCCGACCATCCTGACCTCGACGCGGCCAAGGTCTCCCTCGGCGTCCTGGGCGTCGTTTCCCAGGTACGTGGCTCAAGAAATCCCTTTGCCCTTTGCGTTTGCTTCGGATCCATGCATGCATATATATGTACTGTTCATTTTTTTAAGAACTACTGTTCATTTTATTAGGATGCCCACATATGCCATGCCATGTGGTACGGTATGTGTATGTGTATACCTACTGCAAAATGTGTACTATAAGAACAAATGTTTTGTTTAAGAATTATTAAAACCAAACGGAATTTTTACTCTCATTGTGCACAAGTTAATTAATTAATTGTTTCTCTCAAAAAAAGCCAATCTTTTTTTTATTGATATGTGCAGGTTACACTGGCCTTGGAGCCGATGTTCAAGCGGTCGGTGACGTTCGTGACACGCAATGACTCTGACATGGCAGAGCAGGCCGTCGTGTGGGGTGGCCTCCATGAATTTGGCGATATGGCGTGGCTGCCACAGCAGCGCAATGTTATTTACCGCAAGGACAATCGTGTGGCCATCACGTCAGTGGGTAACGACCTCAATGACTACCTGGCCTTGCGATCCAGTTCGACGGCCGACCTCATCAGCGGCAGAGTCATGCACGAGCTTCTTGAGAAGAAGAACAACACCGTCGCTCGGTGCAAGGAGGCACCCACGTCTGCATCGTTGTTTGAGAAGCCAGCATACGGCTTTACAAACAACGACAGCTTGTTCATGGGGTATCCGGTGGTAGGATTCCAGCACCGCATCCAAGCATCCGGTTCGTGTCTCGAAAACCCAGAAGACGCACTCCTCACTACGTGTCCGTGGGATCCCCGCATCCGGGGAATCTTCTTCTACAACAATGCCTACAGCATCGCGCTCTCTAGGGTGCCAGCATTCATCGCCGACATGAAGCAGCTCCGTAATAGCAACCCGAAGGCCTTCTGCGGAATCGACGCCAGTTTGGGTATTCTCCTCCGCTATATCAAGGCATCCTCTGCCTACCTCGGCAAGCCGGAGGACTCGGTCGACTTTGATATAACCTACTACCGGAGCTACACCAAGGGTGAGCCCAACCCACACTCTGACGTGCTCGACGAACTCCAACAGATGGCGCTACACAAGTATGGCGCCATCCCTCACTGGGGCAAGAACCGCAACTTTGCCTTTGAAGGCGCCATTGCCAAGTACCCCGAGGCTGGCAAGTTCCTAGAGGTAAAGGGCAGGTATGACCCTGATGGGATCTTCTCCAGTGAATGGAGTGACCAGGTGCTCGGCATTAATGGGAGCCCGATCATTGTTGAGAAGGGTTGCGCCATTGAGGGCCTTTGCGTCTGCTCAGAAGACTCGCATTGTGCACCGGAGCAGGGCTACTACTGCCGCCCTGGGAAGGTGTACAGGGAGGCGAGGGTCTGCTCGTTCCAACCCAATTGATGTGTTTAGGTGGTTGCGTTGAAATTATTTCTACTGTGTGTCCTTGGATACTTTTGTGAACATGATGCTTTTGCTTGTTAGGTCCGTGTGTGGCCTGTGGCGACAATAATAATAAAAAGTGCCCTAACCTGGATGGTTGTTGGTTGGTTTGATACAGTAGTCTTTTTCATTTCTGTTTATGTTTTGTTGTAACTCTTTTCTGGTGTCCCTCAACAATGCAATTCGGCTCCCAAGTCAATTAGAATGGCTGTATGAAAAAAAAAACTATAAAAATATTTACTATGTTACATGCTGATCTGGTTTTTTTGCACGCAGATTTACCTCGGCCAATCAACTTTTATGTGTAATTCATTAATATTGAAAGGGGTGCATATCTAAGAAATATTCACGCATCTAAAAACATGTTCATCCAATGTAACTATTTGTTCTCACAACTTTTAATAAATGTCCATACCATTAAAAAAATGTTTAACATGTATTTAAAAAATATACAACATGTATATGAAAAACAATCGTCATATATTTAAAAAAAGTTCAATGTGTATCAAAAAATGTTCAGCGTGTACATGAAAAATTATTCACCATATATATAGAAAAGTTCAATGTGTATCAGAAAATATTCAGCGTGTATATGAAAAATGTAAAACGTGTATTATAAAAACGTTCAACATAAATGTTCAAGCTGTATCCGTCTCCCATGTATTAAAAATGCTCAGTATGTACTCAGAAAATGTTTAATACGTATTACAAAAAAAATGTCCAGACATATATCTGAAAAAATGTTCACACCATGTATATGAAAAATGTACAACGTGCATCAAAGTAATGTTCAACGTCTATAGGAAAAATGCAGAAGATGTAAAACATCAACATCTATTTAAAAAAGGAAAATCAAAAACGAAAAGTAAAACAAAATTAAGAACCAAAAGAAAAACTTATGAAAACTGTATAAGAAAAGAAAACTAAAATGCATGAAACCTTCCAAAAACAGATGGAAGATTACTTTTTTTTGAAGAATTAGATGGAAGATTTCATGAAACATTCCAAAAACAGACGGAAGATTACATTTTTTTTTGAGAATCAGATGGAAGATTACATGAACTGGTGCAGAACCACTAAACACATTATATTGGGCCGCCCATCCAAACGGTCGCCAACTACAAGACGGTACACAATCACGCAATATGTGAGAGTAAGCTCTCACGGTATTTCAAGGCGGACATAACACTCGCTTATGGCAACTTTTTTAGGAACATGGCCGAATAGTCGATGAGGTGGAGGCATTGTTGCCTATTTTGTGCGGCTTTGGCCAAGGTTCCATTCGGGTGTTTTAACTTTTTTGGTTTTTTTAGGTTTAATCGGGTTCAGTCTAATTTTCCTATTTCGGGTTTTTATTTTTTCAATTTTGAATACATTTTTTCAGATACACGTTGAACATTTTCTAGACAGACATTAAACATTTTTAAATGTACGTTAATCATTTGTTTAGTCCATTTTGAATGTCTTTTAAAATACAGGGTGAACTTGTTTTTATATGTTACAGACATTTTGTCAAAAATTGCATTCCCTTTTTCCATATTTCATGAATATTTTTAAATATTGTCATAATCAGTTAAAATGTGTGAACCTTTATCGAATGTGTTTAATATTTCCATGAATGGCACATATATTTTTTAAATATCATGAACACTTTTCTAAACTTGTGGAAAAAAGGTTGAATGGTACAAATGTTTTTTTAAGATCATGAACATTTTGCAAAATGTCATAAACACTTCACTAAAAATCCTTGGACTTTTTTTTAGCATGCGTGAATAAATTTGATGATATGTTTTCTCAGCTACATCCTTATACCAAGGAGAAGGCCATTTCGGTGAGAAAAGCATATGAATAAACACAAAACAACATTTTACGATCTGTTTCATCTTCCATAATTCACTATTGCCCTCTAGCAATGCCAGGAGCTACATATCTACTCTTCCTAAATAGTTGATCCCCGCCAATCCTAATTCTCTCAACATGTAGTCTTCAACCTCACCAAGCGTGCCATGTCAGCACCCACTAACACTATTTCTACATCCCCATGCAATCAACATGTATACGCTTTGTTCACACAGATTGTAAGTATGAAATATTTCTGCACTAAAACTAGTAGCTTTTTATTTAGATCATTTTCTTCATAAATATTTCATCTTAAATTAATATTTAAATTCCCACCGCAACCACTACGTGAAACAAATAATTTGCCGTCATGTGGTGTCTTTGTTGTCAGCTTTTCGTCGGGCAGACGGCAGAGAAAGGGTTTGCCGTCAATAGCAAACAGCAAAGAAAAACTGACGGCAAAATAGACTTTGCCGTCTACAAAGAAAAACACAGATGAACAAAGAGCTAAATTCGCCATCAGCAAAAACAAGAGAGATGACAAAGATACTTTGCCGTCTGCGTTTTTAAGTACACATGGCAAAGAGCTCACTTTGCCATCTATTATAAAAAACACAGACGGCAAAACTGTAATGACTGACGGCAAAATCTTTGTCGTCAGCCCGACAAAAGGCTGACGGAAAAGTACCCCTTTGTCGCCTAATTGTTGCCATCTAACTTCGCCGTCAGCTGGCTGACGGCAAAATCTTTGCCGCCAGTAATTCATCCTTTGCCGTCTTTACTTCCCTGACAGCAAATTAGTTGTTTCCCATAGTGAACGCGTGGGGAAATCACTTACTTTCAGTCAATAGCCTAACACATGGATCTGTTGGGGAACGTAGTAATTTCAAAAAAATTCATACGCACACGCAAGATCACGGTGATGCATAGCAATGAGAGGGGAGAGTGTTGTCCATGTACCCTCGTAGACCGAAAATGGAAGCGTTATGACAACGCGGTTGATGTAGTCGTACGTCTTCACGATCGACCGATCCTAGTACCGAACGTACGACACCTCCGTGATCTGCACATGTTCAGCTTGGTGACGTCCCACGAACTCCGATCCAGCAAAGTGTCGAGGGAGAGTTTCGTCAGCACGACGGCGTGATGACGGTGATGATGATGCTACCGACGCAGGCCTTCACCTAAGCACCGCAACTATATAACCGAGGTGGATTATGGTGAAGGGGGGCACCGCACACGGCTAAGAGAGATCAATGATCAACTTGTGTGTTCTAGGGTGCCCCTGCCCCCGTATATAAAGGAGCAAGGGGGAGGCCGGCCTGGCCTTGGGGCGCGCCAAGGAGAGGGGGAGTCCTCCTCCTAGTGGGAGTAGGACTCCCCTTTCCTAGTCCAACTAGGAAGGAGGAAGTGGGAAGGAAGGAGAGGGAGAGAGGGAGGAAAGAGGGGGCGCCGCCCCCCTCCTTGTCCAATTCAGACTCCCAAGGGGGGGGGGGCAGCCCCAGGGCCTCTCCTTTCTCTCCCACAAGGCCCATGTTGGCCCATTACATCCCCCGGAGGTTCCGATAACCTCCCGACACTCCGATAAATATCCGGTGACCCCCGGAACTCATCCGGTGTTCGAATATAGTCGTCCAATATATCAATCTTTATGTCTCGACCATTTCGAGACTCCTCGTCATGTCCCTGATCATGTCCGGGACTCCGAACTACCTTTGGTACATAAAAACACATATAAACTCATAATATCGATCGTCAGCGAGCGTTAAGCGTGCGGACCCTACGGGTTCAAGAACTATGTAGACATGACCGAGACATGTCTCCGGCTAATAACCAATAGCGGAACCTGGATGCTCATATCGGCTCCCACATATTCTACAAAGATCTTTATCGGTCAAACTGCATAACAACATACGTTGTTCCCTTTGTCATCGGTATGTTACTTGCCCGAGATTCGATCGTCGGTATCTCAATACCTAGTTCTATCTCGTTACGGCAAGTCTCTTTACTCGTTCCGTAATGCTTCATCCCGCAACTAACTCATTAGTCACATTGCTTGCAAGGCTTATAGTGATGTGCATTACCGAGAGGGCCCAAAGATACCTCTCCGACAATCGGAGTGACAAATCCTAATCTTGATCTATGCCAACTCAACAAGTACCATTGGAGATACCTGTAGAGCACCTTTATAATCACCCAGTTACGTTGTGACGTTTGGTAGCACACAAAGCATTCCTTTGATATTCGGGAGTTGCATAATCTCATAGTCATAGAAACATGTATAAGTCATGAAGAAAGCAATAGCAACATACTAAACGATCAAGTACTAAGCTAACGGAATGGGTCAATGATATGTCTCCAACGTATCTATAATTTTTTATTGTTCCGTGCTATTATATTACCCGTTTTGGATGTTTATGGGCTTTAATTTACACTTTTATATCATTTTTGGGACTAACCTACTAACCGGAGGCCCAACCCGAATTGCTGTTTTTTTGCGTATTTCAGTATATCGAAGAAAAGGAATATCAAACGGAGTCCAAATGCGATGAAACCTTCGGGAACGATCTTTTTGGAACAAATGCCAACCGGGAGACTTGGAGTGGACGTCAAGCAACAAGCGAGGCGGCCACGAGGGTGCTCGGAGCGCCCCCTAGGGCTGGGCACGCCCCCCACCCTCGTGGGCCCCTCGATCGTCCACCGATGTACTTCTTCTCCTATATATACACCTGTACCCTGAAACCATCAGAGGCGACCATGAAAACCTAATTCCACCGCCGCAACCTTCTGTATCCGCGAGATCCCATCTTGGAGCCGTCGCCGGCGCTCTGCCGGAGGGGGAATCCACCATGGAGGGCCTCTACATCATCTATAAGGCCTCTCCGTGTGAGTAGTTTACCACAGACCTTCAGGTCCATAGTTATTAGCTAGTTGGCTTCTTCTCTCTCTTTGATTCTCAATACAAAGTTCTCCTTCCTCTTCTTGGAGCTCTCTTCGATGTAACTCTTTTTGCGCTGTGTTTGTCGAGATCCAATGAATTGTGGGTTTATGATCAAGTTTATCTATGAGAAATATTCGAATCTCCTCTGAATTCTTTTATGTGTGATTAAGTTATCTTTGCAAGTCTCTTCGAATTATCAGTTTGGTTCGGCCTACTAGATTGATCTTTCTTGCCATGGGAGAAGTGCTTAGCTTTGGGTTCAATCTTGCGGTGTCCTTTCCCAGTGATAGTAGGGGCAGCAAGGCACGTATTGTATTGTTGCCATCGAGGATAAAAAGATGGGGTTTATATCATATTGCATGAGTTTATCCCTCTACATCATGTCATCTTTCTTAATGCGTTACCCTATTCTTCATGAACTTAATATTCTAGCTGCATGCTGGATATCGGTCGATGTGTGGAGTAATACTAGTAGATGCAGAATCGTTTTGGTCTACTTGTCACGGACGTGATGCCTATATACATGATCATGCCTAGATAATCTCATAACTATGCGCTTTTCTATCAATTGCTCGACAGTAATTTGTTCACCCACCTTAATAATTATGCTATCTTGAGAGAAGCCACTAATGAAACCTATGGCCCTCGGGTCTATCTCTTATCATATGAGCTTTCAATCTACTTTTATTTGCATCTTTACTTTTCCAATCTATATCATAAAATACGAAAAATATATTTATCTTATCATATTATCTCTATCAGATCTCACTTTCGCAAGTGGTCGTGAAGGGATCGACAACCCCTTTATCGCATTGGTTG
>NC_041387.1:661166842-661180558 GCF_002162155.2 Triticum dicoccoides | reverse complement strand
GTAAAAAATGCATGCTATAGAAGAAATTAATGTTTTGAGTGGAAAGATGGATGAACTTATGAAATTGTTTGCTACTAAGAGTGCTCCTATTGATCCTAATGATATGCCTTTGTCTACTTTGATTGAGAATAATAATGAATCTATGGATGTGAATTTTGTTGGTAGGAATAATTTTGGTAACAATGCTTATAGAGGAACCTTTAATCCTAGACCATTCCTTAGTAATCCCTCTAATAATTATGGAAATTCCCACAATAATTCTTATGGAAATTTTAATAAGATGTCCTCTGATTTTGAAAATAGTGTGAAAGAATTTATGGTTTCTCAAAAGAATTTTAATGCCTTGCTTGAAGAAAAATTGCTTAAAGTTGATGATTTGGCTAGGAACGTTGATAGACTTTCGCTAGATGTTGATTCTTTGAAACTTAGATCTACTCCTCCTAATAATGATATCAATGAGTCTCTCAAAGCTATGATAATTTCCATTGATGAGTGCAAGGAAAGAACTGCTAGATTGCATGCCAAGAAAGATTGCTTTGTGAAGGCGTGTCTTCTAGTTTCCATGAAAATAATGATGAAGATCTAAAAGTTATTGATGTGTCCCCTATTAAATCTTTGTTTTGCAATATGAATCTTAATAATGATGGGACTGGAGATGAGTCAAATTTAGTTAAAAGGCATCCCAATGATTCAGAGTTTTTAGATCTTGATGCTAAATTTGGTAAAAGTGGGATTGGAGAGGTCAAAACTTTACATAGTGATGAACCCACTACTTTGGATTTCAAGGAATTTAATTATGATAATTGTTATTTAATAGATTGTATTTCCTTGTTGCAATCCGTGTTGAATTCTCCTCATGCTTATAGTCAAAATAAAGCCTTTACCAAACATATTGTTGACGCCTTGATGCAATCTTACGATGAAAAACTTAATTTGGAAGTTTCTATAACTAGAAAACTTAATGATGAGTGGGAACCTACTATAAAGATTAAAATTAAAGATCATGAGTGTTATGCTTTGTGTGATTTGGGTATTAGTGTTTCCACAATTCCGAAAACTTTATGTGATATTCTAGGTTTCCATGGTCTTGACGATTGCTCTTTAAATTTCCACCTTGCGGATTCCACCATTAAAAAGCCTATGGGAAGGATCAATGATGTTCTTATTGTTGCAAATAGGAACTATGTGCCCGTAGATTTTATCGTTCTTGACATAGATTGCAATCTTTCATGTCCTATTATTCTTGGTAGACCTTTCCTTAGAACGATTGGTGCGATTATTGATATGAAGGAAGGGAATATTAGATTCCAGTTTCCATTAAGGAAAGGCATGGAGCAGTTTCCAAGAAAGAAAGTCAAATTACCTTATGAATCTATCATGCGAGCTACTTTGAATCAAGTGCCAAAGATGGCACTACTTAGATCTATCCTCGCTTTTATGCCTAGCTTGGGGCGTTAAACAATAGCACTTGTTGAGAGGCAACCCAACTTTATTTTAGTTTTTTTGTTTTTGATTCTGTTTAGTAATAAATTTTGCATCTACTTTCTATTTATATGTGTTTTATTGTTTTAATTAGTGTTTGTGCCAAGTAGAACCTATAGGATAACCTATGGTAAGAGTTAATTTGATTCTGCTGAAAAACAGATACTTTGCGCTCACGAGAAAAAAAATCAATAAATCACAGAAACGTGCTTTTGCGTTGATTCTTTTTGCTGTAGATCAATAGACAAATTTCCTAGGGATTCCTATTTTGGTAGGACTTTTAAGGGTCCAGAAGTATTCGAAAGTTACAGATTGCTACAGACTGTTCTGTTATTGACAGATTCTGCTTTTAGTGTGTTGTTTGCTTATTTTGATGTATCTATGGCTAGTATGTAGGGGTATGAACCATAGAGAAGTTGGAATACAGTAGGTTTAACACCAATATAAATAAATAATGAGTTCATTAAAGTACCTTATGTGGTAGTTTTTCTTTCTTGCACTAACGGAGCTTATGAGATTTCCTGTTGAGTTTTGTGTTGTCAAGTTTTCATGTTTTGGGTAAAGATTTGATGGACTATGGAATAAAGGGTGTCAAAATCCGAAGCTTGGGGATGCCCATGGCACCCCAAGATATTCAAGGATAACCAAAATCCTAAGCTTGGCAATTCCCCATAAGGCATCCCCTCTTTCGTCTTCGTCTATCGGTAACTTTACTTGGAGCTATATTTTTATTCGCCACATGATATGTGTTTTGCTTGGAGCGTCGTGTATGATATTAGTCTTTGATTTTTAGTTTACCACAATCATCCTTGCTGTACACACCTATTGGGAGAGAAATACTTAATTTGAAATTTATTATAATACTCTATGTGCTTCACTTATATATTTTGAGCTAGATAATTTTTGCTCTAGTGCTTCACTTATATCTTTTAGAGCACGGCGGCGGCTTAATTTTGTAGAAATTGTTGATCTCTCTTGCTTCACTTATACTATTTTTAGAGTCTCTTAGAACAGCATGCTATTTTCTATGGTTATAAAATTGGTCCTAGAATGATGGGCATCCAAGTTGGGTATAATAAAAACTATCACAGAAAGTGAATTGGATGCTATGATCAATTTGATACTTGATAATTGTTTTGAGATATAGAGGTGGTGATATTAGAGTCATGCTAGTTGGGTAATTTTGAATTTAAAGAATACTTGTGTTGAAGTTTCTGATTCCCGTAGCATGCACGTATGGTAAACCGCTTTGTGATGAAGTTGGAGCATAATTTTATTTATCGATTGTCTTCCTTATGAGTGGCGGTCGGGGACGAGCGATGGTATTTTCCTACCAATCTATCCCCCTAGGAGCATACACGTAGTGCTTGGTTTTTGATTACTTGTAGATTTTTGCAATAAGTATATTAGTTCTTTATGACTAATGTTGAGTCCATGGATTATACGCACTCTCACCCTTCCACCATTGCTAGCCTCTCTTGTGCCGCACAACTTTCGCTGGTACCATACACCCACCATATACCTTCCTCAAAACATCCCCATACCTACCTATTATGGCATTTCCATAGCCATTCCGAGATATATTTCCATGCAACTTTCCACCGTTCCGTTTATTATGACACGCATCATGATTGTCATATTGCTCTTTGCGTGATCATGTAGTTGACATTGTATTTGTGGCAAAGCCACCTCATAATTTTTCATACATGTCACTCTTGATTCATTGCATATCCCGATACACCGCCGGAGGCATCCATATAGAGTCATATCTTGTTCTAAGTATCGAGTTGTAATTTTGAGTTGTAAATAAATAAAAAGTGTGATGATCTTCATTATTAGAGCATTGTCCCAGTGAGGAAAGGACGATGGAGACTATGATTTCCCCACAAGTCGGGATGAGATTTCGGACATCAAATAAAAAAAGGAGAACAAAGAAATGAAAAAAAAGGAAGGCCAAAGAAAAAAAAGAAATAAAAAAATAAGAAAAAATTGAGAGAAAAAGAGAGAAGGGACAATGCTACTATCCATTTTACCACACTTGTGCTTCAAAGTAGCACCATGATATTCATGATAGAGAGTCTCCTATGTTGTCACTTTCATATACTAGTGGGAATTATTCATTATAGAACTTGTCTTGTATATTCCAATGATGGGCTTCCTCAAAATGCCCTAGGTCTTCGTGAGCAAGCAAGTTGGATGCACACCCACTTAGTTTCTTTTGTTGAGCTTTCATACATTTATAGCTCTTGTGCATCCATTGCATGGCAATCACTACTCACTCACATTGATACCTATTAATGGGCATATCCATAGCCCGTTGATACGCCTAGTTGATGTGAGACTATCTTCTCCTTTTTTGTCTTCTCCACAACCACCATTCTATTCCACATATAGTGCTATGTCCATGGCTCACACTCATGTATTTCATGAAAATTGAAATTTTTTGAGATTACTAAAGTATGAAATAATTGCTTGGCTTGTCATCGGGGTTGTGCATGATTAAATACTTTGTGTGATGAAGATAGAGCAACAGCCAGACTATATGATTTTGTAGGGATAACCTTCTTTAGCCAAGTTATTTTGAGAAGACATGATTGCTTTATTAGTATGCTTGAAGTATTACTATTTCTTATGTCAATATGAACTTTTGTTTTGAATCATTTGGATCTGAACATTCATGCCACAATAAAGAAAATTACATTGAGAAATATGCTAGGTAGCATTCCACATCAAAAATTCTGTTTTTATCATTTACCTATTCAAGGACGAGCAGGAATTAAGCTTGGGGATGCTAGATACGTCTCCAACGTATCTATAATTTGTAATTGTTCCATGCTATTATATTACCCGTTTTGGATGTTTATGGGCTTTACTTTACACTTTTATATCATTTTTGGGACTAACCTACTAACCGGAGGCCCAGCCCGAATTGCTGTTTTTTTTTGCCTATTTCAGTATATCGAAGAAAAAAGGAATATCAAACAGAGACCAAACGCAATGAAACCTTCAAGAACGATATTTTTGGAACAAATGCCAACCGGGAGACTTGGAGTGGACGTCAAGAAACAAGCGAGGCGGCCACGAGGGTTCCCGGCGTGCCCCCTAGGGTTGGGCGCGCCCCCACACTCATGGGACCCTCGATCGTCCACCGACGTACTTCTTCCTCCTATATATACACCCGTACCCTGAACCCATCAGAGGCGACCACGAAAACCTAATTCCACCGCCGCAACCTTTTGTATCCATGAGATCCCATCTTGGAGCCGTCGCCGACGCTCTGCCGGAGGGGGAATCCACCATGGAGGGCCTCTACATCATCTCCAAGGCCTCTCTGATGAGTTGTGAGTAGTTTACCACAGACCTTCGGGTCCATAGTTATTAGCTAGATGGCTTCTTCTATCTCTTTGATTCTCAATACAAAGTTCTCCTTCCTATTCTTGGAGATCTATTCGATGTAACTCTTTTTGCGGTATGTTTGTCGAGATCCGATGAATTGTGGGTTTATGATCAAGTTTATCTATGAGAAATATTCGAATATCCTCTGAATTCTTTTATGTGTGATTAAGTTATCTTTGCAAGTCTCTCCGAATTATCAGTTTGGTTTGGCCTACTAGATTGATCTTTCTTGCCATGGGAGAAGTGCTTAGCTTTGGGTTCAATCTTGCGGTGTCCTTTCCCAGTGACAGTAGGGGCAGCAGGGCACGTATTGTATTGTTGCCATCGAGGATAAAAAGATGGGGTTTATATCATATTGCATGAGTTTATCCCTCTACATCATGTCATCTTTCTTGATGCGTTACTCTGTTCTTCAGGGACTTAATACTCTAGATGCATGCTGGATATCAGTCGATGTTTGGAGTAATACTAGTAGATGCAGAATCGTTTTGGTCTACTTGTCACGGACGTGATGCCTATATACATGATCATGCCTAGATAATCTCATAACTGTGCGCTTTTCTATCAATTGCTCAACAGTAATTTGTTCACCCACCTTAATAATTATGCTATCTTGAGAGAAGCCACTAATCAAACCTATGGCCCCCGGGTCTATCTCTTATCATATGAGCTTTCAATCTACTTTTATTTTCATCTTTACTTTTCCAATCTATATCATAAAATACCAAAAATATATTTATCTTATCATATTATCTCTATCAGATCTCACTTTCGCAAGTGGTCATGAAGGGATCGACAACCCCTTTATCGCATTGGTTGCGAGGTTCTTGTTTGTTTGTGTAGGTGCAATGGACTTTTGAGGAGCCTCCTACTGGATTGATACCTTGGTTCTCAAAAACTGAGGGAAATACTTACGCTACTGTGCTGCATCACCCTTTCCTCTTTAAGGAAAACCAACGCAAGCTCAAGACATAGCAAGAAGGATTTCTGGCGCCGTTACCGGGGAGGTCTTCGCTCAAGTCACGACATACCAGTACCCATCACAAACTCATCTCCCTCGCATTTACATTATTTGCCGATTGCCTCTCATTTTCCTCTCCCCCACTTCACCCTTGCCGTTTTATTCGCCCTCTCTTTCCCAATCTCCTCTCTCTTTCGCTTGCCTTTTTGTTTGCTTGTGCGTTGGATTGCTGGTCGCGATGGCGCAAGATAATACCAAATTGTGTGACTTTTCCAATACCAATAATAATAATTTCCTTAGTACTCCAGTTGATCCTCTTAATGATGTTGAGTCTTGTGAAATCAATGCTTCTTTGCTAAATCTTGTTATGAAAGATCAATTCTCCGGCCTTCCTAGTGAAGATGCCGCTACCCATCTAAACAACTTTGTTGAATTGTGTGAGATGCAAAAGAAGAAAGATACAGACAATGATATTGTTAAATTGAAGTTATTTTCGTTTTCACTTAGAGATCGTGCTAAAATTTGATTTTCGTCTTTGCCTAAAAATAGTATTGATTCATGGAATAAGTGCAAAGATGCCTTTATCTGTAAGTATTTTTCCTCCCGCTAAGATCATCTCTCTTAGGAACGATATTATGAATTTTAAACAACTTGATCATGAGCATGTTGCCCAATCTTGTGAAAGAATGAAATTGATGATTCACAATTGCCCTACTCATGGTTTGAATTTATGGATGATCATACAAAAATTTTATGCCGGATTGAATTTTGCTTCTAGAAATCTTTTAGATTCGGCCGCGGGAGGCACGTTTATGGAAATCACCTTAGGAGAAGCTACTAATCTCCTTGATAATATTATGGCTAATTATTCTCAATGGCACACCGAAAGATCTACTAGTAAAAAATGCATGCTATAGAAGAAATTAATGTTTTGAGTGGAAAGATGGATGAACTTATGAAATTGTTTGCTACTAAGAGTGCTCCTATTGATCCTAATGATATGCCTTTGTCTACTTTGATTGAGAATAATAATGAATCTATGGATGTGAATTTTGTTGGTAGGAATAATTTTGGTAACAATGCTTATAGAGGAACCTTTAATCCTAGACCATTCCTTAGTAATCCCTCTAATAATTATGGAAATTCCCACAATAATTCTTATGGAAATTTTAATAAGATGTCCTCTGATTTTGAAAATAGTGTGAAAGAATTTATGGTTTCTCAAAAGAATTTTAATGCCTTGCTTGAAGAAAAATTGCTTAAAGTTGATGATTTGGCTAGGAACGTTGATAGACTTTCGCTTGATGTTGATTCTTTGAAACTTAGATCTACTCCTCCTAATAATGATATCAATGAGTCTCTCAAAGCTATGATAATTTCCATTGATGAGTGCAAGGAAAGAACCGCTAGATTGCATGCCAAGAAAGATTGCTTTGTGAAGGTGTGTCTTCTAGTTTCCATGAAAATAATGATGAAGATCTAAAAGTTATTGATGTGTCCCCTATTAAATCTTTGTTTTGAAATATGAATCTTAATAATGATGGGACTGGAGATGAGTCAAATTTAGTTAAAAGGCGTCCCAATGATTCAGAGTTTTTAGATCTTGATGCTAAATTTGGTAAAAGTGGGATTGGAGAGGTCAAAACTTTACATAGTGATGAACCCACTACTTTGGATTTCAAGGAATTTAATTATGATAATTGTTATTTAATAGATTGTATTTCCTTGTTGCAATCCGTGTTGAATTCTCCTCATGCTTATAGTCAAAATAAAGCCTTTACCAAACATATTGTTGACGCCTTGATGCAATCTTACGATGAAAAACTTAATTTGGAAGTTTCTATAACTAGAAAACTTAATGATGAGTGGGAACCTACTATAAAGATTAAAATTAAAGATCATGAGTGTTATGCTTTGTGTGATTTGGGTATTAGTGTTTCCACAATTCCGAAAACTTTATGTGATATTCTAGGTTTCCATGGTCTTGACAATTGTTCTTTAAATTTCCACCTTGCGGATTCCACCATTAAAAAGCCTATGAGAAGGATCAATGATGTTCTTATTGTTGCAAATAGGAACTATGTGCCCGTAGATTTTATCGTTCTTGACATAGATTGCAATCTTTCATGTCCTATTATTCTTGGTAGACCTTTCCTTATAACGATTGGTGCGATTATTGATATGAAGGAGGGGAATATTAGATTCCAGTTTCCATTAAGGAAAGGCATGGAGCAGTTTCCAAGAAAGAAAGTCAAATTACCTTATGAATCTATCATGGGAGCTACTTTGAATCAAGTGCCAAAGATGGCACTACTTAGATCTATCCTCGCTTTTATGCCTAGCTTGGGGCGTTAAACAATAGCACTTGTTGAGAGGCAACCCAATTTTATTTTAGTTTTTTTGTTTTTGATTCTATTTAGTAATAAATTTTGCATATACTTTCTATTTATATGTGTTTTATTGTTTTAATTAGTGTTTGTGCCAAGTAGAACCTATAGGATAACCTATGGTAAGAGTTAATTTGATTCTGCTGAAAAACAGATACTTTGCGCTCACGAGAAAAAAATCAATAAATCACATAAACGTGCTTTTGCGTTGATTCTTTTTGCTGTAGATCAATAGACAAATTTCCTAGGGATTCCTAGTTTGGTAGGACTTTTAAGGGTCCAGAAGTATTCGAAAGTTACAGATTGCTACAGACTGTTCTGTTATTGACAGATTCTGCTTTTAGTGTGTTGTTTGCTTATTTTGATGTATCTATGGCTAGTATGTAGGGGTATGAACCATAGAGAAGTTGGAATACAGTAGGTTTAACACCAATATAAATAAATAATGAGTTTATTAAAGTACCTTATGTGGTGGTTTTTCTTTCTTGCACTAACGGAGCTTATGAGATTTCCTGTTGAGTTTTGTGTTGTCAAGTTTTCATGTTTTGGGTAAAGATTTGATGGACTATGGAATAAAGGGTGTCAAAATCCGAAGCTTGGGGATGCCCATGGCACCCCAAGATATTCAAGGATAACCAAAATCCTAAGCTTGGCAATTCCCCATAAGGCATCCCCTCTTTCGTCTTCGTCTATCGGTAACTTTACTTGGAGCTATATTTTTATTCGCCACATGATATGTGTTTTGCTTGGAGCGTCGTGTATGATATTAGTCTTTGATTTTTAGTTTACCACAATCATCCTTGCTGTACACACCTATTGGGAGAGAAATACTTAATTTGAAATTTATTATAATACTCTATGTGCTTCACTTATATATTTTGAGCTAGATAATTTTTGCTCTAGTGCTTCACTTATATCTTTTAGAGCACGGCGGCGGCTTAATTTTGTAGAAATTGTTGATCTCTCTTGCTTCACTTATACTATTTTTAGAGTCTCTTAGAACAGCATGCTATTTTCTATGGTTATAAAATTGGTCCTAGAATGATGGGCATCCAAGTTGGGTATAATAAAAACTATCACAGAAAGTGAATTGGATGCTATGATCAATTTGATACTTGATAATTGTTTTGAGATATAGAGGTGGTGATATTAGAGTCATGCTAGTTGGGTAATTTTGAATTTAAAGAATACTTGTGTTGAAGTTTCTGATTCCCGTAGCATGCACGTATGGTAAACCGCTTTGTGATGAAGTTGGAGCATAATTTTATTTATCGATTGTCTTCCTTATGAGTGGCGGTCGGGGACGAGCGATGGTATTTTCCTACCAATCTATCCCCCTAGGAGCATACACGTAGTGCTTGGTTTTTGATTACTTGTAGATTTTTGCAATAAGTATATTAGTTCTTTATGACTAATGTTGAGTCCATGGATTATACGCACTCTCACCCTTCCACCATTGCTAGCCTCTCTTGTGCCGCACAACTTTCGCTGGTACCATACACCCACCATATACCTTCCTCAAAACATCCCCATACCTACCTATTATGGCATTTCCATAGCCATTCCGAGATATATTTCCATGCAACTTTCCATCGTTCCGTTTATTATGACACGCATCATGATTGTCAAATTGCTCTTTGCGTGATCATGTAGTTGACATTGTATTTGTGGCAAAGCCACCTCATAATTTTTCATACATGTCACTCTTGATTCATTGCATATCCCGATACACCGCCGGAGGCATCCATATAGAGTCATATCTTGTTCTAAGTATCGAGTTGTAATTTTTAGTTGTAAATAAATAAAAAGTGTGATGATCTTCATTATTAGAGCATTGTCCCAGTGAGGAAAGGACGATGGAGACTATGATTTCCCCACAAGTCGGGATGAGATTTCGGACATCAAATAAAAAAAGGAGAACAAAGAAATGAAAAAAAGGAAGGCCAAAGAAAAAAAAGAAATAAAAAAAGAAGAAAAAATTGAGAGAAAAAGAGAGAAGGGACAATGCTACTATCCATTTTACCACACTTGTGCTTCAAAGTAGCACCATGATATTCATGATACAGAGTCTCCTATGTTGTCACTTTCATATACTAGTGGGAATTTTTCATTATAGAACTTGGCTTGTATATTCCAATGATGGGCTTCCTCAAAATGCCCTAGGTCTTCGTGAGCAAGCAAGTTGGATGCACACCCACTTAGTTTCTTTTGTTGAGCTTTCATACATTTATAGCTCTTGTGCATCCATTGCATGGCAATCACTACTCACTCACATTGATATCTATTAATGGGCATATCCATAGCCCGTTGATACGCCTAGTTGATGTGAGACTATCTTCTCCTTTTTTGTCTTCTCCACAACCACCATTCTATTCCACATATAGTGCTATGTCCATGGCTCACACTCATGTATTTCATGAAAATTGAAATTTTTTGAGATTACTAAAGTATGAAATAATTGCTTGGCTTGTCATCGGGGTTGTGCATGATTAAATACTTTGTGTGATGAAGATAGAGCAACAGCCAGACTATATGATTTTGTAGGGATAACCTTCTTTAGCCAAGTTATTTTGAGAAGACATGATTGCTTTATTAGTATGCTTGAAGTATTACTATTTCTTATGTCAATATGAACTTTTGTTTTGAATCATTTGGATCTGAACATTCATGCCACAATAAAGAAAATTACATTGAGAAATATGCTAGGTAGCATTCCACATCAAAAATTCTGTTTTTTATCATTTACCTATTCAAGGACGAGCAGGAATTAAGCTTGGGGATGCTAGATACGTCTCCAACGTATCTATAATTTGTAATTGTTCCATGCTATTATATTACCCGTTTTGGATGTTTATGGGCTTTACTTTACACTTTTATATCATTTTTGGGACTAACCTACTAACCGGAGGCCCAGCCCGAATTGCTGTTTTTTTTTGCCTATTTCAGTATATCGAAGAAAAAAGGAATATCAAACAGAGAACAAACGCAATGAAACCTTCGAGAACGATATTTTTGGAACAAATGCCAACCGGGAGACTTGGAGTGGACGTCATGAAACAAGCGAGGCGGCCACGAGGGTGCCCGGCGTGCCCCCTAGGGTTGGGCGCGCCCCCACACTCATGGGACCCTCGATCGTCCACCGACGTACTTCTTCCTCCTATATATACACCCGTACCCTGAACCCATCAGAGGCGACCATGAAAACCTAATTCCACCGCCGCAACCTTTTGTATCCATGAGATCCCATCTTGGAGCTGTCGCCGGCGCTCTGCCGGAGGGGGAATCCACCATGGAGGGCCTCTACATCATCTCCAAGGCCTCTTTGATGAGTTGTGAGTAGTTTACCACAGACCTTCGTGTCCATAGTTATTAGCTAGATGGCTTCTTCTATCTCTTTGATTCTCAATACAAAGTTCTCCTTCCTATTCTTGGAGATCTATTCGATGTAACTCTTTTTGCGGTATGTTTGTCGAGATCCGATGAATTGTGGGTTTATGAGTTTATCTATGAGAAATATTCGAATATCCTCTGAATTCTTTTATGTGTGATTAAGTTATCTTTGCAAGTCTCTCCGAATTATCAGTTTGGTTTGGCCTACTAGATTGATCTTTCTTGCCATGGGAGAAGTGCTTAGCTTTGGGTTCAATCTTGCGGTGTCCTTTCCCAGTGACAGTAGGGGCAGCAGGGCACGTATTGTATTGTTGCCATCGAGGATAAAAATATGGGGTTTATATCATATTGCATGAGTTTATCCCTCTACATCATGTCATCTTTCTTAATGCGTTACTCTGTTCTTCAGGGACTTAATACTCTAGATGCATGCTAGATATCGGTCGATGTTTGGAGTAATACTAGTAGATGCAGAATCGTTTTGGTCTACTTGTCACGGACGTGATGCCTATATACATGATCATGCCTAGATAATCTCATAACTATGCGCTTTTCTATCAATTGCTCGACAGTAATTTGTTCACCCACCTTAATAATTATGCTATCTTGAGAGAAGCCACTAATGAAACCTATGGCCCCCGGGTCTATCTCTTATCATATGAGCTTTCAATCTACTTTTATTTTCATCTTTACTTTTCCAATCTATATCATAAAATACCAAAAATATATTTATCTTATCATATTCTCTCTATCAGATCTCACTTTCGCAAGTGGTCATGAAGGGATCGACAACCCCTTTATCGCATTGGTTGCGAGGTTCTTGTTTGTTTGTGTAGGTGCAATGGACTTTTGAGGAGCCTCCTACTGGATTGATACCTTGGTTCTCAAAAACTGAGGGAAATACTTACACTACTGTGCTGCATCACCCTTTCCTCTTTAAGGAAAACCAACGCAAGCTCAAGACATAGCAAGAAGGATTTCAGACACCGGAAGTGTTTCGAGTGGTTTCGGGTAAAAACGGAGTGCCGGAGGGGTTAGCGGAACCCCCCGGGGGAACTAATGGGCCCTCATGGGCCTTAGTGGAGAGAGAGGAGGGCGGACAGGGCTGGCCACGCCCCCTCCCCCCTTAGCAGTCCGAATTGGATAAGGGACGGGGGGCGGCTCCCCCTTTCCTACTCCCTCTGCCTCTCCTTCCTTCCCCCTCTCTTGTGGAGGAATCCTACTAGGACTAGTATTCCTAGTAGACTCCCTCTGCTTGGGTGCGCCCCTAGGGCCGGCCGTCCTCCCCCTTCCCCCTTTATATACGGGGCAGGGGGCACCCTAGAACACACAAGTTTCTCTTAACCGTGTGCGGTGCCCCTCTCCACAGTTACACACATTGATCATACCATTGTAGTGCTTAGGCGAAGCCCTGCGCCGGTAGCATCATCATCACCGCTGCCACGCCGTCGTGCTGACGGAACTCACCCTCGTCCTCAACTGGATCAACAGCACGAGGGCCGTCATCGAGCTGAACATGTGCTGAACGCAGAGGTGTCGTATGTTCGGTACTTGGATCGGTTGGATCGCGAAGATGTTCGACTACATCAACCGCTTTACTAAACGCTTCCGCTTTCGGTCTACGAGGGTACGTGGACATACTCTCCCCTCTCGTTGCTATGCATCACATAGATAGATCTTGTGTGATCATAGGAAAACTTTGAAATGCTACATTCCCCAACAGTGGCATCCGACCCAGATCTATGCATAGATGTTATATGCACGAGTAGAACACAAAGAATTGTGGGCGATAATAGTCATACTGCATACCACCAACGTCTTACTTTGATTTCGTGGTATCGTTGGATAAAGCGGCCCGGACCGACATTACATGACCGCGTTCATGAGACTGGTTCTACCGACGTGCTTTGCACATAGGTGGTTGGCGGGTGTCAGTTTCTCCAACTTTAGTTGAATCGAGTTTGACTATGGTCGGTCCTTGTTGAAGGTTAAAACAACACACTTGATGAAAAATTGTTGTGGTTTTGATGTGTAGGTAAGAATGGTTCTTGCTAGAAGCCCGTAGCAGCCACGTAAAATTTGCAACAACAAAGTAGAGGA
>NC_041387.1:661153780-661160228 GCF_002162155.2 Triticum dicoccoides | reverse complement strand
TAAGATTTTTTACTATTACGACATCCGTGCATCTTTTGCATACTTCTAAAACTAGTACATCATCGCTAACTACGAAGTTATTATTATATTTCTCAACAGAAACTCCCGATGGATTGTGTGCCTTATCTAATGTCTCTGCATGGTCGCCTCTCAGTTCTGAACATACTGCCAAGTAAATCTACGGAGCTCACCTGTGCATATCGGATTTCTAAAACCCGTGAACACATGTTCATCAAAGAATGGAAGAAATGTATGGACATTCGCAAGGAGGTTCTTGGAAGTAACATTAAGCGAAAGGCAAGAATTGGAGACAGGCTAATCTCCATTCTCCATAATGGAGAGTCAGGGGCTATCTTGTTTTTTGCTATTTTACCTTAGAAAATGTAGTAGGTCTTAATCGAATGTAATAGGTCCTATGAGGTACAATATGTTTATTATGTGGTAATGTGTTAAAGTTGATAATGATGATCTTGAGGGGGTGTTATGTGATGTCAACGATGAAAACGATGATCTTGAGGAGGTGTTATATGACAATGATGTATTATGATGATAAGTTGTTAATGATATGATGATGATGATGATATTATTATATCATTGGGTGAAAGAACCGCGGATTAGTTTCAAGTGGATGGACATCCACTTGAAACTAGTCCACGGTTCTTTCACCCCATGATGTAATAACTCATTATTATGTAAAAACAATCTCTAAATTCCTGTTGTATGAAAATTTGTGTAAAGGTGTATGAATACAACATGAAATAAAAAAGAAATAAAATACTAAATAATAGTAGTAGCGCGGGAGAGGGGAAGCGCTACTACTAATTACAAGTAGCGCTTTTCTGAAGGAGCGCTACTACTAAGTCAAGTTACTAGTAGCGTGGGTCTAGGCGCGCTATTGCTAAGCATTAGCTGTAGCGCCTTATCAGTAGCGCTCCTGCCCGCGCTACTGATAGGCCTAAAACCCGCGCTGCTGCTAGGCTTTTCCCTAGTAGTGGATCCATGTATGAGAACAATGTATGGACTTTGGTGGACTGGCCCGATTATTGGCAAGCCATAGAAAATAAATGGATCTTCAAGAAGAAGACTGGCGCTGACGGTAATGTTACTGTCTACAAAGCTCGACTTGTTGCGAAAGGTTTTTGACAAGTTCAAGGAGTTGACTATGATGAGACTTTCTCACCCGTAGCGATGCTTAAGTTTGTCCGAATCATGTTAGCGATTGCTGCGTTTTATGATTATGAAATTTGGCAAATGGATGTCAAAACCGCATTCCTTAATGGATTTCTTAAAGAAGAGTTGTATATGATACAACCAGAAGGTTTTGTCAATCCAAAGGGTGCTAACAAAGTGTGCAAGCTCCATCAATCCATTTATGGACTGGTGCAAGCCTCTCGGAGTTGGAATATACGCTTTGATAGTGTTATCAAAACATATGGTTTTATACATTCTTTTGGAGAAGCCTGTATTTACAAGAAAGTGAGTGGGAGCTCTGTAGCATTTCTAATATTATATGTAGATGACATATTCTTGATAGCATAAAAGATACTTGAATAAGAATTTTTCAATGAAAGACCTCGGTGAAGCTGCTTACATCTTGGGTATCAAGATCTATAGAGATAGATCAAGACGCTTAATTGGACTATCACAAAGCACATACCTTGATAAGATTTTTAAGAAGTTAAAAATGGATCAGTCAAAGAAAGGGTTCTTACCTGTGTTACAAGGCGTGAAATTGAGTCAGACTCAATGCCTGAACACTACAGAAGATAGAGAGAAGATGAAATCAGTTCCCTATGCTTCAGCCATAGGCTCTATCATGTATGTAATGTTGTGTACCAGACCTGATGTGTGCCTTGCTATAAGTATAACAGGGAGGTACCAAAGTAATCCAGGAGTGGATCACTCGATAGCGGTCAACAACATCCTGAAATACCTGAAAAGGACTAAGGATATGTTACTCATTTCTGGAGGTGACAAAGAGCTTGTTCTAAATGGTTACACTGATACAAGCTTTGACACTGATCTGGATGATTCTAAGTCGCAATCCGGATACGTATTTATATTGAATGGTGGAGCTGTTAGTTGGTGCAGTTACAAACAGAGCGTCATGGTGGGATCTACTTGTGCAGCGGAGTACATAGCTGCTTCGGAAGCAGCAAATGAAGGAGTCCAGATGAAGGAGTTCATATCCGATCTAGGTGTAATACCTAGTGCATCGGATCCAATGAAAATCTTTTGTGACAATACTGGAGCAATTGCCTTGGCGAAGGAATCCAGATTTCACAAGAGAACCAAACACATCAAGAGGCGCTTCAATTCCACCCGACATGAAGTCGCGGAGGGAGACATGGAGATTTGCAAATTACATACAGATCTGAATGTTGCAGACCTGTTGACTAAGCCTCTTCCACGAGCAATACATGATCAGCAGCAAGACACCATGGGTGTTAGAATCATGACCATGTAATCTAGATTATTGACTCTAGTGCAAGTGGGAGACTGAAGGAAATATGCCCTAGAGGCAATAATAAAGTTGTTATTTATATTTCCTTATATCATGATAAATGTTTATTATTCATGCTAGAATTGTATTAACCGGAAAATTCGTACATGTGTGAATACATAGACAAAACATATGGTCCCCAGTATGCCTCTACTTGACTAGCTCACTAATCAAAGATGGTTATGTTTCCTAACCATAAACATGTGTTGTCATTTGATGAATGGGATCAAATCATTAGAGAATGATGTGATCGACATGACCCATCCATTAGGTTAGCATTATGATCATTAAGTTTATTGCTATTGCTTTCTTCATAACTTCTACAAGTTCCTCAGACTATGAGATTATGCAACTCCCGAATACCGGAGGAACACCTTGTGTGCTATCAAACGTCACAACGTAAATGGGTGATTATAAAGATGCTCTACAGGTGTCTCCGAAGGTGTTTTTTGGGTTGGCATAGATCGAGATTAGGATTTGTCACTCCGTGTATCGAAGAGGTATCTCTGGGCCCTCTCGGTAATGCCCATCATTATAAGCCTTGCAAGCAATGTGAATAATGAGTTAGTTGCAGGTTGAGGCATTATGGAACGAGTAAAGAGACTTGCCAGTAACGAGATTGAACTAGGTATGATGATACCGACGATCGAATCTCGGGCAAGTAACATACCGATGAGAAAGGGAACAACGTATGTTGTTATGCATTTTGACCGATAAAGATCTTCGTAGAATATGTAGGAGCCAATATGAGCATCCAGGTTCCGCTATTGGTTATTGATCAGAGATGTGTCTTGGTCATGTCTACATAGTTCTTGAACCCGTAGGGTCCGCACGCTTAACGTTCGATGGCGACATGTATTATGAGTTATGTGTTTTGATGACCAAAGTTTGTTCGGAGTCCCGGATGAGATCACAGACGTGACGAGGAATCTCAAAATGGTCGAGACATATAGATTGATATATTGGACTATATTATTCAGACACCAGAAGTGTTGCGAGTGGTTTTGAGTAAAAACGGAGTGCTGGAGGGGTTACCGGAACCCCCCGGAGGAACTAATGGGCCCTCACAGGCCTTAGTGGAGAGAGAGGAGGGCGGACAAGGCTGGCCGCGCCCCCTCCCTTAGCTGTCCGAATTGGACAAGGAAAGGGGGGGTGGCGGCAACCCCTTTCCTACTCCCTCTCCCTCTCCTTCCTCCCCCCTCTCTTCCTTGTGGAGGAATCCTACTAGGACTAGTAGTCCTAGTAAACTCCCTCTCCTTGGGAGTGCCCCTAGGGCCGGCTGGCCTCCCCCTTCCTCCTTTATATACGGGGGCAGGGGCACCCTAGAACACACAAGTTTCTCTTAACCGTGTGCGGAGCCCACCTCCACAGTTACACACCTCGATCATACCATCGTAGTGCTTAGGCAAAGCCCTATGCCGGTAGCATCGTCATCACCATTGCCACGTCATCATGCTGACGGATCTCACCCTCGCCCTCAACTGGATCAAGAGCACGAGGGTCGTCATCGAGCTGAACATGTGCTGAACACGGAGGTGCCATATGTTCGGTACTTGGATCGGTTGGATCGCAAAGACGTTTGACTACATCAACCGTGTTACTAAATGCTTACGCTTTTGGTCTACGAGGGTACGTGGACACACTCTCCCCCTCTCGTTGCTATGCATCACATAGATAGATCTTGCGTGATCATAGGGAAATTTTGAAATACTACGTTCCCCAACAAGAGTACTCTGCTCAGCAAGAAATCCTCGCAGCGCATGGGAGATATACTCACCAGTTGAATCTGCACGAAAAACACGAATAGGAGTCGATAACTGGGTATGAACTATGGTAGAATATTTTTTTGTATATAGATAAGACCTTACTACGAGAAGACATAAAGTAGATCCAAGTGTACCGGGAAAAATCATCTATAAAGATAATGTAGTAGCGATGAACCCCTTTCGAAGCGAAGGGAGCCGGACCACAAACATCAGAGTGAATGAGGTCAAAGGAGCGCTCGGACACTGACTCACTATGAGGATAGGGTAGTTGAATCTGCTTACCAAGCCTACAACCCAGACAATCCAACGAAGCGTTACCGTAGACAGACCACAAAACACCACGATGAACCAAAGACGAGAGACGAGAACTGCATAAATGGCCAAGACGATGATGCCAATGCTGAAAATAGCTGGTAGTCGCAGCAACAGGGGTGGTGAGACTGGCGACGGTGGCAGCGGAGGGAAGACGAAGCTAATCAAGCTCCCAGAGACCATCAGAGTGTCGAGGGCCAGCACCAAGCATAGCGCCCGTGCGACGATCCTGAACAGAACACAAATCAAAGTCGAGAATGACCCTACAACTAGAATCAACAATCTGACCACAAGATATGAGTTGCATGGTAAGTCGGGGAACATGAGCTACACACTAATAGGAAAAGGCCTACTAATGGCGCACCGGTTTTGCCTACTAATGGCGGACTACCGGTGCGCCATTACTATCACACCACTAGTATTTTTTACTAATGGCGCACCACTGGTGCGCCATTAGTATCTGGTATACTAATGGTGCACCACGCAGTGCGCCATTAGTATAGCCCACGGTGCGCCATTAGTATCTGGTATACTAATGGCGCACCACATAGAAGTGCGCCATTAGTAGCATTTTTTTCAAAAAAAAATTCAGAACTTTTTTTAAAAATAAATTCAAATTTTCTTTTAAAAAAAATCAATTTTTTTAAAAAAATTCAATTTTTTTTGTTTTTTTCTTAATCTCAGGTTACTATGGCTTAATCTCGGGTCAATATGCTTAAACTCAGGTCAAATCGCACTCCGTGGTCAAACTTCCCGAAAGGTCACCCATCCTCACACTACTCCAGCCCAAGCATGCTTAACTTCAGAGTTCTATCCAACCCCAGCAACAGCTCACTTCACAGGCACTTGTTGACATATCTAGCATATCAATCCTATTATACCTTGTTGATGTCTAGGACTTTGTTCATGTTCATGGCTATGATGAAATTTTGAAAAATATTTCAAACTTCCCGGTCATATTACGTATCATTTTTTGAAAAACAATTCAAAAAAAATTCAAAACCAATTTTTTTTCTATTACTAGTGGCGCACCACATCCATGGTGCGCCACTAATAAGTTTGAAATTTTTTGATTTTTTGCCTCTAGATCTTGAAAGCCCCATAATTTTTTTCAAAACTACTAATGGCGCACGGTGGGTGTGGTGCGCCATTACTATGTCACCTAGTAATGGCGCACCACTCCCACGGTGCGCCATTAGTAGTTTTGAAAAAAGTAAAAAATTTTTTACTAATGGCGCACTGTGGGATGTGGTGCGCCATTAGTATTTGCACACTAATGGCGCACCAACACATGGTGCGCCATTAGTATTTAGTAATGGCGCACCACATGTACAGTGCGCCATTAGTGTCCATCCCATCTATAACCCTTTTCCTAGTAGTGACAGAGGGAACATGAAATGAAGAAGTGATAAGAGTGCCTCGACTAGCTACATGAGGGGAGTGCCGTTAGCCGTAAGAACGCGAACAGGAGACTCGACAGGTCGAATGGAGGTCAAAGTGGAAGAATCATAAGTCATATGAAAAGATGCTCCAGTATCAAGAATCCATGGGGATGTACCTAAATGGATAGAAGGTGGTTTCTCGGTGCTAGAAGGGATAGTCACAGAACCTGTTGGTGAAGAATCCCAAGCAGCAAGCAGGCATCGCAACTGCGCAATCTCACGCACAGACAAGGACGGTGCGGAAGAGGTAGAGGTAGAAACACATGCCGACGATGACCAGTCGCCACTACCCGTGAAAGCCATGTGCAGAGGCGACAGTGAACGGTCACTAGCGCGCACAAAAGCCGCGAGAGGAGCTGAAGGAGAGCGGTCACCGACGCGCGCAGAAGCTGCGAGAGGAGTCGATGTAAAGCGGTCATCGCCGC
>NC_041387.1:661148649-661152349 GCF_002162155.2 Triticum dicoccoides | reverse complement strand
GCCGCCGACCCCCCGCACCCTCCCCCCATATGAATATTTTTTAATATTCATAAATATTTTCAAGTAACAAATTCAACATATTTTTTAAAAACTTATTACTGTTTTTTTACTGTTATGATTTAAACAAGTTTGAACATATTTAAACACAAATAAATATCAAACAACATTTTAAATGCATAAAAACAAAAATTGGGGGGCCTGGGAATCAAACCCAGGACCTCCTAGTGTGTGTGCTACGTGCTGACCAGTCAGGCTAGTGGGCGGGTTCGGATTTAGATAGGGTTCTGATTTAGATAGGGTTAGGTGGTACTTATGGCGCACTAGGGGGTGGTGCACCATTAGAACCCTCCCCCCACTCCACCTATTGCCCTCGCACTGTGGCCTCCCTCCCTCCCTCGCCAGATTCCCCAACCGTACGCCGTCGCCCCCTTCGTCCGTCGCAGCCGCCCACGCGCCCCCGCCGCCTCCCTCTCCCCTTCCTCCCCTCGAGCGCCGCCGCCCCCTCCGCCCGTCGCAGCCGCCCACGCGCCCCCTCCGCCTGCCTCTCCCCTTCCTCCCCCTCGAGCGCCGCCTCCCCCCGAGCCCCGCCTCCCCTGCGAGCGCCGCCTCCCTCACCTCCCTCCCTAACCCTCGGAGCCACCGGAGACTTGGAGCCTCGGCGCCGCCCCACGTCCACAAGGAGAGGAGGCCCCACATCCACCAGGAGAGGAGGCCCGTGACCTCCCCGTCGTCTATCCCCGCCTCCCCCAAGCTCGCCGTCTCAGCCCTCCGTCGTCTCCGCTCCGGCCACCACCTCATCGTGGTCAGGTAACCCTCCTCCCTCTGCCTCTCTTCTCCTCTCTTCCTCCTCTCCTCCCTCTCGGCCATGCCCTCTTCTTCTCTCTATTGCTACGCTTAGGTCAAATTCCTCTCTAATTTAGGTCAAATTAGGTTCAAAAAATTGCTAATTTTGGTCAGCAACGGCCATAGCAAGTCAGCAACTGCCATAGCAGTGTTCCTATGTTTTCTGTAGCGTTAGTAGAGTGCTAGTTTAATCTCTGCTCTAGCTTTGTTTAGTGGTCATAATTGAGGCCTAGGGCAGCTACCCCTCTGCTAGTCTCGAGCAATTCAAAGATTTAAGAAATAGCATTGGATAGAGATTTGAAGGAATGAGCTATAAGCAGAGAGGAGATGAGATGTTTGTGTTTCGATTCCAGATGCAGAGAGGAGATGAGATGTTCATTCTCTGGAATGCAGATACATTTTTCTTTTCGAACTTGTTTAACCAAAAAATCTCCTTCCTTGATCATACATCTGAAGCTATGTATGATTCAGTTCACAATATAATATTGGGAGAGGAAATTATTAGTAGTGGTTTGGTTCTGATTGAGGCTGATTCAACTCTTTGATCCGACACAACATGTCACACTGCATCCATGTGTGTGAAGTAATTTAGATCCTGTTAGTGCTCTACTGCCCAAGGTAATTGACTACAAGACCAGTAGATGGATAATCTGACAGTGAGGGTAGCAGTGAGATAATTTTAGTACTGACCTGGAAGAGGAAGTTGACCCAGATGGCGTAAAAGTTATTTAGACTGTGCATGCTCTTTGTTTCGTGCAATCTAGTGTCGTACTGCCATCACAAAGTACATGGCAAAACTAATAACACAGATGGCTTGTTGAAGTATCATAAGGTTATAAGGAGCACAACAGCAGCTGTCAGTAGTTACACACTTGCACTACATCTATGATAGTTGGATGCAATATATTTCCTACTGTATTTGACTAATGTTTAGGTCAACAGCAATCCATGATTTTTTTAGTTAACAGCAATCCATGATTTTTAGTTAATAGCAACCCATGATTTTTAGTTATAAGCAATCCATGATTTTTAGTTAACAGCAATCCATGATTTTTTGGCTGTTGGCTACTGCTGTATGTTGCTACTCCTACTTGTTGGTGGGGCACTGGTGCTACTGCTAGTCTGCTACTTGTGCTGGATGTGCTACTGCTAGTCTTCTACTCGTGTGTTGTTGTTAGTTACTTCAGTTGCTCGTTGGCTTCTGCTAGTGCTAGGCTGCTAGTAGTTCTGTAGTGTAGTTGCGACTGCTAGTGCTAGGCTGCTAGCGTCCTCGCGGTGTTTTATGATCTGTTGTAAGGGTACTAATTGGTCTCTTCTGCTGCTTATCAGAGATGGGGGGAAGCAGCCACCGCTGCTCTGCCACACCGCAGTACGAGTTGGATGCTTCCGAGTTCTTCAGTATCATACTTGGGACTTCAGTATCATCCATGACGCAGGTATATAAAATGAGAGATCTCCCCTTCACCCATCTCATTATGATATCTATTGTTTGCTACATCACTCATTGTCCCAAACTGCAGAGGCTTCCTGACAGTTTTATGAACATGCTGGGTGAAGATCCACCAAATAATGTGAAGCTGCGACAGGCCGGCAGCGGGTTTCGCAGGCTGTGGGATGTGGAGTTGGTGATCAAGGAGGGCCACATGTACTTGTATCGTGGGTGGGAGAAGTTCTATCGTGCCTACGACCTGCGGCTAGGGTACTTCCTTCTCTTCAGGTACGATGACGACGCCACCATGCTCACCATGAAGGTGTTCAACGCGACTATGTGTTGCATGCACTATGCTGATGATGATGATGCCAGTACGTTCTGCCTCATCTTATTCCTCTACATTTGGCTTTGTCTCACATCGATTGTTAACGGTCATTGTTGCATTTGGACAGGCAATGGGAGCAGCAGCAGTGACACTGGCTACAGCCAAAGCAGCAGCGATTATGGCTGTAGCAAAAGCAACAGCGATTCTGGCTTTAGCGAAAGCAGCAGCGATTCTGGCAGCAACGATTCTGATAACAAGAAGGATGATCCGTACTGGAGTGGGGGAGAAGAGGAGCAGAGTGGGGATGAGGAGCTACAGGATGACGATGGGCATCAGGCTGAGGATGACCTAGCGCTGGTGGTGGCTGACCAAGGGTAAGAGATGGTGGTGGCTGACCATGGGCAAGAGATGGTGGTGGCTGACCATGGGCAAGAGATGGTGGTGGATGAGGATGACCTAGCGATGGTCGTGCCCGTCCTGCCTGAAGGTGGCCTCGCGATGGTGGTGGTGCCTGACAATGACCACGCACTGGTGGTGGCGCCGGCGATCCCACAGCTGGGCGACATGACGACGCCAATTGTGGTAGAAGACTACATCCCGCTGCCTCCACTGCCTCGCCGCTCTTGGCGCATCAGGCTGAGGAAGGAGAAGAAGAAGAACAATGAGAACTGAACTATGTCAGGTATGTCAGATCTCCAAAATGATATATATATATATATATATATATATATATATATACTTAGTTACCTATGTTATCTCTAATATGCTTAGTTTCCTATAGGTTAGCTCCAAAATAACTTATGTTAGCACAAAATGATCAAGTTTACATAATAAGCTTATAGTCTTCTTCTTATTCTTCTTATTCTTCTTCTTTTCCAAAATGACATAGGTTAGCTTCATTTTACCTAAGTTGGCACTAATATGCTAACATAGAGAGCTTATATGCTTAGTTTCCTATAGGTTAGCTCCAAAATAACTTATGTTAGCATAAAATGATCAAGTTTACATAATAAGCTTATAGTCTTCTTCTTATTCTTCATATTCTTCTTCTTATTCTTCTTCTAGTATTCTTCTAGTGTTCTTCTTCTTCTAGTATTCTT
>NC_041387.1:661139561-661148055 GCF_002162155.2 Triticum dicoccoides | reverse complement strand
TCTTCTTCTTCTTCTTCTAACTTCTTGTTTATCATTTTGCATATTTGATTTAATTCACGGAAGCTTGCATGGATGGAGTGCTTCTTTTCCATTTGTGTTTTTATTTTGTATCAATGTGAAACTTTTGTGAATTGATGGATAACGGTGTTGGATGAACAATGTGAAACTTTTGTAATATGTAACGATGGAACTATGTGTTGGCTATGTATGTATATATGATGAAACTTGTGTGTTGGATATGATTGTTATATGGATGCTTGTTGTATATATATGTGTTGGATATCTCATATGTGAAATAGTGACCTGAGATTAAGAAAAAAAATTAAAAAATTGTTACTAATGGCGCATTTCCATGTGGTGCGCCATTAGTATACCAGATACTAATGGCGCACCTGTGGGTTACTAATGGCGCACCTGTGGTGCGCCATTACTAAAATATTCTAATGGCGTGTTGCTAGTGGCGCACCAGTAGTGCGCCATTAGTAGGCAAAATTGGTGCGCCACTAGCATGCCTTTTCCTAGTAGTGAGGAGTCGACGTAGAGCGGTCACCGACGCGTGCGGAAGCCGCGAGAGGAGTTAGGGTAAAGCGGTCACCGACGCGCACAGAAGCCGCAAGAGGAGTCGACGTAGAGCGGCCACCGCCACGGGCAGAAGCCGCGAGAGGAGTCAACATAGAGCGGTCACCGCCGTGCGCGGAAGCTGTGAGAGGAGACGACGTAGAGCAATCACCGACGCGCGCGGAAGCCGCGAGAGGAGTCAACGTAAAGCGGTCACCAGCGCGCACGGAAGCCGCAAGAGGAGTCGACATAGAGCGACCACCGCCACAGGCACAAGCCGCGAGAGGAGTCAATGTAGAGCAGTCACCGCCGCGAGCGAAAGCCGTGAGAGGAGTCGACGTAGAGCGGTCATTGGTGCACGCGGAAGCCGCGAAAGGAGTCGACATAGAGCGGTCACCGATGCACGCGGAAGCCGCAAGAGGAGTTGACGTAGAGCGGTTACCTCCGCACGCGAAGCATCCACGGAAGTCGCCATTTTTTCTACCAGACGAAGCAGCCACGAATCAGTGCAACATCCAAACTAAAGAAGCCCAGCCAAAAGAACAGTCAACCAATCACGAGATGGTACTATTGGAAATATGCGCTAGAGGCAATAATAAATCGATTATTATTATATTTCCTTGTTCATGATAATCGTTTATTATCCATGCTAGAATTGTATTGATAGGAAACTCAGATACATGTGTGGATACATAGACAACACCATGTCCCTAGTAAGCCTCTAGTTGACTAGCTCGTTAATCAATAGATGGTTACGGTTTCCTGACCATGGACATTGGATGTCGTTGATAACGGGATCACATCATTAGGAGAATGATGTGATGGACAAGACCCAATCCTAAGCCTAGCACAAGATCATGTAGTTCGTATGCTAAAGCTTTTCTAATGTCAAGTATCATTTCCTTAGACCATGAGATTGTGCAACTCCCGGATACCGTAGGAGTGCTTTGGGTGTGCCAAACGTCACAACGTAACTGGGTGGCTATAAAGGTACACTACGGGTATCTCTGAAAGTGTCTGTTGGGTTGGCACGAATCGAGATTGGGATTTTGTCACTCCGTGTAAACGGAGAGGTATCTCTGGGCCCACTCGGTAGGACATCATCATAATGTGCACAATGTGAGCAAGGGGTTGATCACGGGATGATGTGTTACGGAACGAGTAAAGAGACTTGCCGGTAACGAGATTGAACAAGGTATCGGTATACCGACGATCGAATCTCGGGCAAGTACCATACCGCTAGACAAAGGGAATTGTATACGGGATTGATTGAGTCCTTGACATCGTGGTTCATCCGATGAGATCATCGTGGAACATGTGGGAGCCAACATGGGTATCCAGATCCCGCTGTTGGTTATTGACCGGAGAACATCTCGGTCATGACTACATGTCTCCCGAACCCGTAGGGTCTACACACTTAAGGTTCGATGACGCTAGGGTTATAAAGGAAGCTTGTATGTGGTTACCGAATGTTGTTCGGAGTCCCGGATGAGATCCTGGACGTCACGAGGAGTTCCGGAATGGTCCGGAGGTAAAGATTTATATATAGGAAGTCCTGTTTCGGCCATCGGGACAAGTTTCGGGGTCATCGGTATTGTACCGGGACCACCGGAAGGGTCCCGGGGGCCCACCGGGTGGGGCCACCTGCCCCGGGGGGCCACATGGGCTGTAGGGGGTGCGCCTTGGCCTACATGGGCCAAGGGCACCAGCCCCAAGAGGCCCATGCGCCTAGGGAACCCTAGAGGGAAGAGTCCTCAAGGGGGAAGGCACCTCCGAGGTGCCTTGGGGAGGATGGACTCCTCCCCCCCTCTTGGCCGCACCCCTTTCTTGGAGTAGGGGGCAAGGCTGCGCCTCCCCCTTCTCCCCTGCCCCTATATATAGTGGAGGGAAGGGAGGGCATCCATACCTGAGCCCTTGGCGCCTCCCTCCCTCCCGTGACACCTCCTCCTCTCCCGTAGGTGCTTGGCGAAGCCCTGCAGGATTGCCACGCTCCTCCATCACCACCACGCCGTTGTGCTGCTGCTGGATGGAGTCTTCCTCAACCTCTCCCTCTCTCCTTGCTGGATCAAGGCGTGGGAGACATCGTCGAGCTGTACGTGTGTTGAACGCGGAGGTGCCGTCCGTTCGGCACTAGGATCATCGGTGATCTGAATCACGACGAGTACGACTCCATCAACCCCGTTCACTTGAACGCTTCCGCTTAGCGATCTACAAGGGTATGTAGATGCACTCTCCTTCTACTCGTTGCTGGTCTCTCCATAGATAGATCTTGGTGATACGCGTAGGAAAATTTTGAATTTCTGCTACGTTCCCCAACAGTGGTATCAGAGCTAGGTCTATTGCGTAGATTCTTTGCACGAGTAGAACACAAAGTAGTTGTGGGCGTTGATGTTGTTCAATATGCTTACCGTTACTAGTCCAATCTTGTTTCGACGGCATCGTGGGATGAAGCGGCCCGGACCGACCTTACACGTACTCTTATGTGAGACCGGTTCCACCGACAAACATGCACTAGTTGCATAAGGTGGCTGGTGGGTGTCTGTCTCTCCCACTTTAGTCGGATCGGATTCGATGAAAAGGGTCCTTATGAAGGGTAAATAGCAATTGGCATATCACGTTGTGGTTCATGCGTAGGTAAGAAACGTTCTTGCTAGAAACCCATAGCAGCCACGTAAAACATGCAAACAACAATTAGAGGACGTCTAACTTGTTTTTGCAGGGTATGCTATGTGATGTGATATGGCCAAAAGGATGTGATGAATGATATATGTGATGTATGAGATTGATCATGTTCTTGTAATAGGAATCACGACTTGCATGTCGATGAGTATGACAACCGGCAGGAGCCATAGGAGTTGTCTTTATTTATTTGTGACCTGCGTGTCAACTTAAACATCATGTAATTACTTTACTTTATTGCTAACCGTTAGCCATAGTAGTAGAAGTAATAGTTGGCGAGGCAACTTCATGAAGACACGATGATGGAGATCATGATGATGGAGATCATGGTGTCATGCCGGTGACGATGATGATCATGGAGCCCCGAAGATGGAGATCAAAAGGAGCAAAGTGATGATGGCCATATCATGTCACTATTTGATTGCATGTGATGTTTATCATGTTTATACATCTTATTTGCTTAGAATGACGGTAGTAAATAAGATGATCCCTTACAACAATTTCAAGAAGTGTTCTCCCCTAACTGTGCACCGTTGCGACAGTTCGCTGTTTCAAAACATCACGTGATGATCGGGTGTTTTATTCAGACGTTCAAATACAACGGGTGTTGACGAGCCTAGCATGTACAGACATGGCCTCGGAACACACGCAAAACACTTAGGGTTAACTTGACGAGCCTAGCATGTACAGACATGGCCTCGGAACACGGAGACCGAAAGGTCGAGCATGAGTCGTATAGAATACGATCAACATGAAGATGTTCACCGATGATGACTAGTCCGTCTCACGTGATGATCAGACACGGCCTAGTTTGACTCGGATCATGTAATCACTTAGATGACTAGAGGGATGTCTATCTGAGTGGGAGTTCATAAGATGAACTTAATTATCCTGAACATAGTCAAAAGGTTTTTTCAAATTATGTCGTAGCTCACGCTATAGTTCTACTGTTTAGATATGTTCCTAGAGAAAAAAAAAATTAGTTGAAAGTTGATGGTAGCAATTATGCGGACTAGGTCCGTAAACTGAGGATTGTCCTCATTGCTTCATAGAAGGCTTATGTCCTTAATGCACCGCTCAGTGTGCTGAACCTCGAACGTTGTCTGTGGTTGTTGCGAACATCTGACATACACGTTTTGATAACTACGTGATAGTTCAGTTAAACGGTTTATAGTTGAGGCACCAAAGATGTTTTTGAAACATCACGAAACATATGAGATGTTTTGAGGGCTGAAATTGGGATTTCAAGCTCGTGCCCATGTCAAGAGGTATAAGACCTCCGATGACTTTCTTAACCTGCAAACTAAGGAGAAAAGCTCAATTGTTGAGCTTGTGCTCAGATTGTCTGAGTACAACAATCATTTGAATCGAGTGGGAGTTGATCTTCCAGATGAGATAGTGATGTTTCTCCAAAGACATTGCCACCAAGCTGCTAGAGCTTCGTGATGAACTATAATATATCAGGGATAGATATGGTGATCCTTGAGGTACTCGCGATGTTTGACACCGCGAAAGTAGAAATCAAGAAGGAGCATCAATTGTTGATGGTTGGTGAAACCACTAGTTTCAAGAAGGGCAAGGGCAAGAAGGGATACTTCATGAAACGGCAAATCAGCTGCTGCTCTAGTGAAGAAACCCAAGGCAAAACCCAAACCCGAGACTAAGTGCTTCTGTAATAAGGGGAACAACCACTAGAGCAGAATTACCCTAGATACTTGGTAGATGAGAAGGCTGGCAAGGTCGATAGAAGTATATTGGATATACATTATGTTAATGTGTACTTTACTAGTACTCCTAGTAGCACCAGGGTATTAGATACCGGTTCGATTGCTAAGTGTTAGTAACTCGAAATAAAAGCTACGGAATAAAACGGAGACTAGCTAAAGGTGAGCTGACGATATGTGTTGGAAGTGTTTCCAAGTTTGATGTGATCTAACATCGCACGCTCCCTCTACCATCAAGATTAGTATTTAACCTGAATAAGTGCTCTTGCACCTAAAGGAATGGTTTATTGAATCTTGATCGTAGGGATACACATTTTCATGCCAAAAGATATAAGATAGTAATGATAGTACCACTTACTTGTGGCACTGCCATGTAAGTCATAATGGTATAAAACGCATGAAGAAGCTCCATATTGATGGATCTTTGGACTCACTCATTTTTGAAAAGTTTGAGACATGCGAACCATGTCTATTGGTATATATGCATGAAGAAACTCCATGCAAATGGACCGTTTGAACTCACTTAATTTTGAATTACTTGGGACATGCAAATCATACCACATGGGCAAGATGACTGAAAAGCCTCGTTTTCAGTAAGATGGAACAAGATAGCAACTTGTTGGAAGTAACACATTTTGATGTGTGTAGTCCTATGAGTGCCGAGGCATGCAGTGAATATCGTTATGTTCTTACTTCACAGATGATTCGAGTAGATGTTGAGAATATTTACTTGATGAAACACAAGTCTGAATTATTGAATGGTTCAAGTAATTTCAGAGTGAAGTAGAAGATCATTGTGACAAGAGGATAAAATGTCTATGATATGATCATAGAGATGAATATCTGAGTTACGAGTTTTGGCACACAATTAAGACATTGTGGAAATTGTTTCGCAATTAATACCGCCTGGAACACCATAGTGATGGTGTGTCCGAACATCATAGTTGCACCCTATTGGATATGGTGCGTACCATGATGTCTCTTATCGAATTACCACTATTGTTCATGGGTTAGGCATTACAGACAACCACATTCACTTTAAATAGGGCACCACGTAATTCCGTTGAGATGACACCGTATGAATTATGGTTTAGAGAAACCTAAGTTGTCGTTTCTTAAAGGTTTGGGGCTGCGACGCTTATGTGAAAAAGTTTCATTGATAAGCTCGAACCCAAAGCGGATAAAATGCATCTTCATAGGAAACCCAAAACAGTTGGGTATACCTCCTGTCTCAGATCCGAAAGCAATAAAGGATTGTTTCTAGAATCGGGTCCTTTCTCGAGGAAAGGTATCTCTCGAAAAGTTGAGTGGGAGGATGGTGGAGACTTGATGAGGTTATTGAACCGTCACTTCAACAAGTGTGTAGCAGGGCACAGGAAGGTGTTCCTGTGGCACGTACACCAACTGAAGTGGAAGCTTATGATAGTGATCATGAAACTTCGGATCGAGTCACTACCAAACCTCGTGGGATGACAAGGATGCGTACTACTTCAGAGTGGTACGCAATCCTGTCTTGGAAGTCATGTTGCTAGACAACAATGAACCTACGAGCTATGGAGAAGCGATGGTGGGCCCGGATTCCGATAAATGGCTCGAGGCCATGTAATCCGAGAAAGGATCCATATATGAAAACAAAGTGTAGACTTTGGAAGAACTACTTGATGGTCGTAAGGCTGTTGAGTGCAGATGGATTTTGAAAGGAAGACAGACAATGATGGTAAGTGTCACCATTGAGAAAGCTCGACTTGTCGTTAAGATGTTTTTCGACAAGTTCAAGGAGTTGACTACGATGAGACTTTCTCACTCGTAGCGATGCTAAGAGTCTGTTGGAATTATATTAGCAATTACTGCATTATTTATGAAATCTTGTAGATAGGATGTCAAAACATTGTTTCCTCGACGATTCTTGAGGAAAGGTTGTATGTGATACAACCGGAAGGTTTTGTCTATCCTGAAATATGCTAATAAGTATGCAAAGCTCCAGCAATCCTTCTGAGGACTGGAGTGAGCATCTCGGAGTTGGAATGTATGCTTTGATGATGATCAAAGATTTTGGGTGTATACAAAGTTTATGAGAAACTTGTATTTCCAAAGAAGTGAGTGGGAGCACTATAGAATTTCTGATGAGTATATGTTGTTGACATATTAATGATCAGAAATGACGTAGAATTTCTGGAAAGCATAAAGGGTTATTTGGAAAGTGTTTTCAATGGAAAAGCCTGGATTAAGCTGCTTGAACATTGAGCATCAAGATCTATAAGGATAGATCAAAACGCTTAATAGTACTTTCAAATGAGCACATACCTTGACATGATCTTGAAGGTATTCAAGATGGATCAGTCAAAGAAGAAGTTCTTGCCTGAATTGTAAGGTACGAAGTTAAGACTTAAAGCTTGACCACGGCAGAATAGAGAGAAAGGACGAAGGTCGTCCCCTATGCTTAAGACGTAGGCTCTATAGTATGCTATGCTGTGTACCGCACCTGAAGTGTGCTTTACCATGAGTCAGTCAAGGGGTACAAGAGTGATCCAAGAATGGATCACAGGACAGCGGTCAAAGTTATCCTTAGTAACTAGTGGACTAAGGAATTTTCTCAATTATGGAGGTGGTAAAAGAGTTCGTCGTAAAGGGTTACGTCGATGCAAGCTTAAACACCTATCCGGATAGCTCTGAGTAGAGATACCGGATACGTATAATGGAGCAACAATTTAGAATAGCTCCAAGTAGAACAGTTATTTGGAATAGCTCCAAATAGAACGTGGTAGCTGCATCTAGGAGATGACATAGAGATTTGTAAAGCACACACGGATCTGAAAGGTTCAGACCCGTTGACTATAACCTCTCTCACAAGCATAACATGATCAAACCCAGAACTCATTGAGTGTTAATCACATGGTAAATGTGAACTAGATTATTGACTCTAGTAAACTCTTTGGGTATTAGTCACATGGCGATGTGACCTGTGAGTGTTAATCACATATCGATGTGAACTAGATTATTGACTCTAGTGCAAGTGGGAGACTGTTGGAAATATGCGCTAGAGGCAATAATAAATTGATTATTATTATATTTCCTTGTTCATGATAATCGTTTATTATCCATGCTAGAATTGTATTGATAGGAAACTCAGATACATGTGTGGATACATAGACAACACCATGTCCCTAGTAAGCCTCTAGTTGACTAGCTCGTTAATCAATAGATGGTTACGGTTTCCTGACCATGGACATTGGATGTCGTTGATAACGGGATCACATCATTAGGAGAATGATGTGATGGACAAGACCCAATCCTAAGCCTAGCACAAGATCATGTAGTTCGTATGCTAAAGCTTTTCTAATGTCAAGTATCATTTCCTTAGACCATGAGATTGTGCAACTCCCGGATACCGTAGGAGTGCTTTGGGTGTGCCAAACATCACAACGTAACTGGGTGGCTATAAAGGTACACTACGGGTATCTCTGAAAGTGTCTGTTGGGTTGGCACGAATCGAGATTGGGATTTTGTCACTCCGTGTAAACGGAGAGGTATCT
>NC_041387.1:661127047-661136432 GCF_002162155.2 Triticum dicoccoides | reverse complement strand
ACGATTGTAGGACATGACCACGCAGACGCAAGATCTTAGTCAGGCCCTTGTCCTGTCCGACAACCAGTTTGCTCCATTGTTTGTCGAGGACTCGCAGCCTATCTCCAAGATGGCACCTGATTCAGAGGTGTTCGCGTTTGATTCCTTCTATGTGCCAGTAGTGCTCGTTGAGCCAACTCCTGTTGCTGCTGCTACTGCCGATGCACTCAAGGTAGCAGCAGCAAAGGTAAAGAAGGATGGTAGGTCGAACAACATGAAGTGGCAGCCGTTCATGTCCACGTTCGTGCTGAACAAGATGTGTGAGGTCATCTCTATTGGAGTTAGGTCTGATAAGGGCTTTAAGGAGGTGCACTTGAACACCGTTGCGAAGCAGGTGTTCGAGTTCTGTGGGCAGGAGGTGTCTGCCACCCAGGTGTACAACCGCCTGAGGCAGTGGAGAGGTCAATGAATCCAAGTTTCCAAGCTGAGAGACCTTAGCAGCGCCTCATGGGATGAGAACACTTGCTCCATAGTTCTGGAGGCAGAGCACTACGCCGGCCATGCCGCGATTAGGTCACATCCCTCTTCCTTTTCATACTGTCCACCATTGCCTACTCCTAATCGCAACTAACAACACTTGTGTTTCATTCTTAGGACCACCCAAGGGACGCTGAGTTCCTCAGCACACCCATACAAAACTACAACCAGATGTAGCACATCTTCTCCTTTGGGCTAGCAACTGGGAAGCATGCCATGGGCTCGGGGGAGCCTCTTGATTCTCCCATGCCAGACTTCCCTGGGACCCCGGACGTCAAGGTCCTTGATGGCCCTGACAAGCCAGCCGTGAAGCCCTTCGACAAGCCATTTGACCCCATCCATGATAGGAATAGGAAGAGAGGAGGCCTGATGGAGGAGATCAATGTCTTTTGCAGCATGACTGAGGCGGTGAAGGAGGTTGCAACAGCCATCAGGGAGTGCAAACCCCTCGACGTCCACCCTGACCTGTATGGCGCTGTTATGACCCAGGGTGGCTTCAGCGACGAGGCTCTCATGGCAGCTCTCAACCACCTGCTTGACAACAAGGCCTAGGGTGTTGGGTTCGTTGCCATGGCAGGCGCTCATAGGGTGTTGTGGCTTAGATGCTGGCTAGGCAAGCACTACTACTAGAGTAGTGTTGCTTGTGAGCGTGCATGATCCCCGACGACGATGGCGGTGGTGACGATGACGACGATGATGATGACGATGACGACGTACATTTTGTGTAGTTAGGGTTGAAAAACAATTTGATGGTGTGGATATTTTGGTGAGGTGGTATATACTAACCCCTCATGCTGATGGTGAACTTGCGGTGGTAGGACGACACCCTCTTTTGGATGTGGTGGTAGGTTAACAGCAAGGTAGTGCTAGGTTGAACTTGCTATGCCATATGATCACGCATGCTTTACTTCTCTTCTTCTCCATTGTTGTTTGTGTGCTACTTTGCTTGCTACTTGTGTGCTCCATTGATTTGCTGCTTCAACTCTTGCTCTTGTACATTGCTAGGGAAAGTGGTATGCCGTGTTCATCAGTAAGGCTCTAGGGGTTTATAGTTCATGGGAAGAAACCAATGCACAAGTGGCATCTTATAGCAACAACAGCTATAGAGGGTTCAAGACTAGGCAGGCAGCAGAACAAGCTTATCCGCCTGGGTGCGAAAGCACGGAGGCAGCCGTGTTGACAGTGGCAATGTTGGAGGTGTCAAAGTGGAAGGTGCTAAGGTGGATCGTCAGTTTGGGCTGAAGCTGAAGAATATCTTCTCCTAGTTCATCGCCATTGCTGTGTTGTGGCGTTGGTGTGTTAGGTGTGATCATTGTGGGTAAGCTCACCAATTAGGGTACAAGGTAAGCACAACATGTACACTGTATGCAACCAAACGCCGTGTTCATGTGCCGCTAGGGCCAATGCAGGCAACCAAACAAAGTGCACTTGCGTATTACCTAATGCAGGGACACTAGATGCAGGCAACCAAACAACTTGCAGATGGCGTATTAGGGCCTGTTTTTGTTCAACCAGGCTAGGTTGAGAAGTGTATGTGATGCAGGAACTATTCACAACGGCAACCAAACATGCCCCTAACAGGAGATCGAAGCAGCCTACAGGGACGCGCTGGCCAGATCAGAAGAGAGCGGCGGCGGCGGAGAAAGACGCTGACAAGTTGCAGCTCGTGTTCTTAAAGCGGAAGCAGATGAAGAACGGAAAAAAATTTCCAATCAAGATCGAGCGTGAAGTTGCGGCACGCAGAGGAGACATAAACCTAGGCTTTAATACCATGTAAGGAAAGCAACTTGTATTACTAGGAGGCCAAAGCCATCATATATATGTACAAGAGGATGCTAAAAGGCTAGAATACAAAAGGCCAAAGGCCATCACCAATATAACTCTAACAGACATCACTTAAAAAAGCTCAATCCATGGATGAAGAACTAACTATATTCGTCTCAAATATAGAATGTGTTGACATGAAAATACACGACTATACCATCTGACGTTGTGCTTCCCTATCTCTTCTAGCACACAACCAAAAAAGGTCAAGTGTATTTATCCTTCTCCCTAGGATTCAATTGAGATCCTTCGAAATCGGTCCACCCTGAAAGGTTGTTCACATGAGGTCAAGGCACAATCCAACCTAGGAAAACCAACGGGGCAGATAATCATTGTAGCAGAGGTAAATAGAACTAGCAGTGAAAATGCCCGTCGTTGGTCTAGTTATGATTTTCCTGACTATTGGTTTTATGTGAGAGATCAAGTAAAAGTGGCATTGCAGTTTTCTTCTACTAGAATGTTGTTCCTTTCTTCCCTTGTTTAGGATTCTTTCTTCTATTACATTGTCCTTCCTTTTTTTCTTCCTTGTTTAGGATGCAAGGGGGTGGGGGTATTGTGAAAGGTAGGGTTGTACTTTTTGGTATGTTTAACTATGGTCGCCATTAAATGTTGTAACGTGAGACTTTCGAAAGCGATGATGGGGCTTAATGTGTTTATATGTAGAACTTGGTTGCAAATAGTTCCAAAAAGATTGCAAATGGCATTAGACATGTTGCACAAAGGTGTGAACTACTTGGTTTAAATAGATATAGAAGCATGCTACCAATCTTTCAATAATAAAGCCCATTTCTCCTTCAAGCACCCTTCATCCAACCTAGAGGTTATTAACCGTCTTGTGCTGCATAATCATAGACATTGCTTCGTATACTCCGTGATACAATATTACAACAAAGAAATGTTATAAAACAATACTCTGTGATATAGTATCAATTTATCACAGCTGACAAATGTTTTGGAACAACTGATCACACGATTAGAAATGACATCATTAACATCATCTACCTTGTAGTACTTGTGGATTGGAATGGTAGCCACTTACTTGTGGCTTCTTGGATGAATAGATGAGCTACTCTCCTCTCCAAAAATATTTCCTTCTCCTTATATGGTCCCGGTGTTTGGAATAGTGTTTGTGGCTGACGCATCGCGATTGACCTTGGGTGCCTTCATGGAATATGTCAATGTTGACGTCATCGAGGCGATGGTAGGTGGTACGACCATTAGTACGAGCAGACTATCTCATACCAGTCGTAGTATTCTTCTCTGGAACCTCTTGTGCACTTTCTATTGACTGGACTTATTGCCACACCTATTGCCTTCTAAGTACAGTTTTATTTATCACCTAAATTGTCCCGTTCTTGTAGGGAACAATAAACAAAGTGATTTGAGATCTTTCACTTTTATTAGTCATTGATGATCATATCGAAGTGAATATCTTAGAAAATATGAGATCCTCTGGTTTAAACACGGGTAAAACACGTGCAAAAATACTCTCATCAGGCGCCGAGATAAGCAGAAAGAAGTTACGACTCCACGAGAGTCAAAATATCGGCAAACAAGTCATCCCACGACTTCTTCAAAGGGCAAATGATTTGGGCAACATGCGTGGCAACCTCATTTTGAATTCTAATGGGGCTTGTTGAGGGGAAGTGTTTTCACTGTATTCCTATGCGGCGCATAAAAAAATTGGCTCATATTTGCCTGTGTATGTGTGGTATTGGTGGCATGCTTCGGAGACCAACCTCTACTACCTCCAGTTTCCTCACAAGTATTCATACTATCATCAAACATGGACGAGTCCACGACATACAACGCAAGAACACCAAGATGAGGGTTGACAACCACCAACCTACAACCCTATATAAAGGTGTCCAACCAAGACAAAGGAAACATTCAACCCTATATAAAGGTTACCTCCCAGGCAGTGCTTCCTTTATAGTCATATAGCTAGCCTTTGTGCTCCGTTAGGTCATCCATCTGGATCCCACAGGATGTCGACCCTGGGTGTGAGACCGAAATACGACCGGGGTTTGGAGCACCTCATAGCAGACCTCGGCCAGAGTCCTACTCACTTTCGGTGCATCAGAATCATATATGTAAATTCATACTCACTTCTGGGCGAGTACCGATGCATCCGGTTCATTGGAGATGCCTGCAAGGTTAGTAGCTGCAATCTGACAATATTTTTATAACTGAGAGGTTATGGAGCTATTGGGAAATCATAAACCTCTTCTTCTTCATCAGTGTACCTAGGAATATCAGTATCCAAATTTGAAAATTCATTATCAAGGCTATTATCATCCATAAGACTTTGTAATTTACTCTCCAAAGGAGGTCCATGGAGAGCCTGCAGAAAATCAGCTCATATATCATCAAGATCAATATCAGAATATGTAATTTGGGGTTTGTCCAATATTGACAAATCCACAGGCAAAGAGGAGTAATCTGGCATCATGGTGGTTGCATCACTCTCCCATAACTCTCTTAGTGCAAGCAACTCACCCTCCTTTTCTGCTATCTCATCCCTAAGACGAATACCAGTTGGTGTTTTATCAAAAGGAGTTATTGGAGGCACATCGAGAACAATGCCAATATCTAGCTCATCTATAACAATAATCTTTGAAACATCAGCCCTCACCATATCCTTCGATGGAGAATATTCAACCATAGTTTCAATAGGATCCATGAAAGCTCTAATAGAACATAGATATGATAAATGATCATCGAGCTGGGCATTAATGGTGCCTAGGAATTTACCATAATCGGTGGAGTTGTTGGAAGGCGGTTGTTCCCTCCTTCATCTCCATGCTCCTTCTTCAGCTTTTTTCCTAGACACACTTCTTGGAAAGTGGTTCCCTAAAATTTCTCCCATCGCTCAATCATCTCCTCAGATTATTTTATGAAGTTATGTTCCTGCAGCATAGATGCTTGGGAAGCGGCAGTCCGCTTCTCATAATCTTTAATAAAAGGGCATTATTGAGGTTGTTAGTAATAAAGCATTTATGAATACTCTCCAACACACCCATGTGTTTCAAGATCCCTTCATGTTGTAGAGAGAACTCCTTCACCCTGTTAATAAGTTCTAATGCTCTGCAATAGAGCATTAGTTCATCATAAATTACAACATAATCAAACATGTAGCAATCACGATTATATTATGCTAAAACAGGGTTAGGGTGAAATTTGCAGCTAAAGCTAATATGGCAATTGGACTTGCAATGCTCACAAAATTATGGATATGCAAATTATACCTTTAGCGCAATAATCCAATGCCTCCAAATAATTACCAACTTCAATACATTCAAATGAATATGGGTATTGAGAATATATCATTCCTCTCTCTTCGTTTTGTTTTCTTGTAGCCATTATAATTCCTGCAGAAGACATCTGAAAGCAATTCATTTTTTGGTATTTTTTTGTTAAGTAGCAACAATCATAATAAACTATATGCGAGCGGGTAAGCAATAACCAAGCGCTATGCTCCCCATTAACGGCACCAGAAAATGCTTGGTGACCTGCAAGTGCACAGGGCTGTTCTAGCACTTTCATGATAAATGAAGTGTCAAACCCACAACAAGCAAATAGAAATGAATTACAAACCCTGCAACTACGCTATCACTTACGTGGCTACGTATGCACCCAAACCGTAGTTTGGAGATAGCCTATTACAGTAAGTTGCTAGGAAGAAAAATAAAAGGATAGTGTTTACTAAACTACAAACAAGAAATAAAAGACAGTAAAGTAAAGAGAGTAAACTACGTGAACAGTGCTTGGGTAGTAAACGTTCTCGAGGGAATTAGAGTCATCATCCCCACAAGTATGATGCTGAAAACACTTGATAGACATGGCTCTCAAACTTGCCTCGTACGCTCGGGCGGGATGCCTGGTCACTGACCGGTCATGTTTTATCAACCCATACGGACGCCTCAAACGGGTCTCAAACGGCCGGGCTGAACGACACTCCCATATCCAACACACATATGGGGTGGATATGGGCGCCCCCAGGCAGGCCTGCCATGTCCACTACTAGGAAAAGGGCTATAGATGGAATGGCCACTAATGGCGCACTAGACATGTGGTGCGCCACTACTATATAGCAGTGGCACAGCAGACACATGGTGCGCCACTAGTAACAATTTTTTTTATTTTTTCCAAACATACTAATGGCGCATCAGGGCACAGTGCGCCATTACTACTTCTAACTAGTAATGGCGCACCAGCCGCATAGTGCGCCACTACTATATTTTTTTAATTCTGTTTTTTTTGGCAAAACTACTAATGGCGCACCAGGGAATAGTGCGCCATTACTAGTTTAAACTAGTAATGGCGCACTGGGCCCCGGTGCGCCATTAGTATATATATATATATATATATATATATATATATATATATATATATATATATTTGCAAAACTACTAATGGCGCACCACCAGCAGGTGCGCCATTAGTAACCAGGGTTACTAATGGTGCATTTGTAGGTGGTGCGTCATTAGTAACCTGGGACCAGCTAGATATTTTGGACAGCCACACCTTCCCACTCACTTTCCCCACTTCATTCTCTCCACCTCCTCCTCCAATCTTGTCTCGGCTGCCTCCTCCTCCTCACCTCATTTGCACCATAGATTCATCCAAATTAAGTAGTTAAATCACCTTTTTTTGATAGGTAAGTAAGGGGGAAGCTATCTTTATGTTGTTCTCCCTCCAACAACGTGCACATGCACTTTTTATGGCCTAGCTAGATCTATGTATGTTCGTGGTGTTGCATATGTTTGTGGTGTTGCATATATGTTTGTGTTTGCAGGTACCGGTATTTGAAATGCGATAGTTGCCAATATTTTGCCAGAATGTTGATTCATTTCTGTTTCGGCGAGAATTTTGGCACTATGCATTCTTTTTGGTCCTATTTTTAGGGACTGTCATGCCAAATTTTTTCTTGGTTCTAAAATATCATTTTGCTCTACCCCGCACGCGACCATGGTCCGCACGATGACCGAAGGCATCGTGAATAGGTTTTTGAGCTCCGCGAAGGCCGAGATGCTTCAAAAGAACGAGACGGAGATAAGATGTCTGTGACGAAGATGCAAGCTGAAGAGCCTTATTGCGGACCCGGATTCCGGGCAGGTGCGGGACCACCTGTTCTTGCGTGGTTTCATGGATGGCTATCGGTGACAAGGTCATGAAGATGACTATGAAGTCGTCCATGGGGACCGGGCAAGGAATGAGGAAGGGCAGCAAGACAACCACGGCGGCTCGGGCGGGCGAGAAGACGAAGAATCTCCAGGACATGATCACGACGGTGATGCTGTACACAGTCATCATGTAGAAGATGCAGGACATGATGATGAGGAAGATGCCGGAGCAGATGAAGGGCATGATCATGAAGATGAAGATGCCGGCGGAGCAGACGACGATGGACCATCGATGGGCTGGGTGCAGGACCCTCATATTCAAGAGCTGCTTCTCAAGCAGACGGACAACGCAAGAGCTGCCGCCCGAGAGAAAGCCAAGCTGGATCAACTGGAGATAGACGCGGTTACTCCACTGTATGAAGGATGCAGGCCCGAGGATACCCGCCTGAAAGTAACGCTCATGGCTCTGGAGATGAAGGTAAAACACAAAATGACCGACGCATGCTTCGACGAGAACATGACATTCTGGCGCGAACGTCTTCCCAAGGGGAACAAGTGCCCGACTAGTTTCAAGGAGGCAAAGAAAATTGTGTGTCCTCTGGATTTACCGCATGTGAAATACCATGTGTGCATGAACAATTGCATCATTTATCGGGACGAGCACGCGGTATGTCCGGTGTGCGGCATCACTCGATACAAGAAGAGGAAGAAAGCTCCTCGAAAAGTGGTGTGGTACTTTCCGATCACTCCTCGTCTGCAGCAGTATTTCGCGGACCCTAAGGTAGCAAAGCTCCTACGTTGGCACGCGGATAGGGAGGAGAAGAAGCCAGAAGATGACGCAAATGATCCGGAGATAAATAAAAAAGACAAGATGCTGAGTTACCCTAGGGATGGGAGCCAGTGGCAAGCGTTGAACTTCGAAAACCCAGAATTTGGGAAGGATCCAAGGAACATTGTGCTGGGCGCGAGCACCGATGGAGTCAATCCGTTTGGCAGCCAGAGAAGCACACATAGCACCTGGCCTGTGTTTGTGTGGATGTACAACCTTCCCCCTGGTTGTGCATGAAGAGGAAGTACATTCACATGAGTATGCTAATTGAAAGGCCGAAACAACCAGGGAACGACATCAATCTATATCTGGGGCTGCTGAAAGAGGAGCTAGACACGCTGTGGAAAACGCCAGCCAATACGTGGGATGCCGCACAGAAAGAATATTTCCCTATGAGAGCCGCACTGCTCATGATGGTGCACGACTATCTCGGTTACGGATATGTCGCGGGGCAGGTGGTCCACAGATTTTTTGGATGCGTTAGGTGCATGGATGACACAACGTATAGCCGGCTAGATAGAGATCCCGGGTCTTCGAAAACCGTGTTCATGGGACATCAAAGGTGGCTTCGCGATGATGACCCATGGAGGAAACGTAAGGATCTGTTCGATGGTGAAACCGAACCCCGAAGACGCCCGCGTACGAGGCGCGGCGAGGAAATAGACGAGCTGTTGAAAAATTGGAAAGATTGCCCACTGCCGGGAAAGAAGAAAACGGTGCCAGAGCCAGGAAAGAAGCGAAAGGCGCCAGGGCCGCTGCTGAAGGTATGGAAAACGAGGTCTGTTTTCTGGGACTTGACGTACTGGAAGATCCACCGCGTGCCTCACAGCCTTGATGTCATGCATATCACGAAGAATGTGTGCGAGAGTCTGCTTGGTACCCTGCTGAACATGCCAGAGAGGACCAAAGATGGGCCGAAAGCAAGGGAAGACTTGAAATCAATGGGCATCAGGGAGGAGCTTCACGCTAATGATGATGATGATGAGGCGAAGCAGGACATGAAAAGTCGTCGCAAAGGCAAAAAGGCCAAGAAGACCGGAAATGACTACCCTCCCGCGTGCTTCACTCTAAGTCAGGAGGAGATCGATCA
>NC_041387.1:661122678-661127037 GCF_002162155.2 Triticum dicoccoides | reverse complement strand
TATATATATATATATATATTTGCAAAACTACTAATGGCGCACCACCAGCAGGTGCGCCATTAGTAACCAGGGTTACTAATGGTGCATTTGTAGGTGGTGCGTCATTAGTAACCTGGGACCAGCTAGATATTTTGGACAGCCACACCTTCCCACTCACTTTCCCCACTTCATTCTCTCCACCTCCTCCTCCAATCTTGTCTCGGCTGCCTCCTCCTCCTCACCTCATTTGCACCATAGATTCATCCAAATTAAGTAGTTAAATTACCTTTTTTTGATAGGTAAGTAAGGGGGAAGCTATCTTTATGTTGTTCTCCCTCCAACAACGTGCACATGCACTTTTTATAGCCTAGCTAGATCTATGTATGTTCGTCGTGTTGCATATGTTTGTGGTGTTGCATATATGTTTGTGTTTGCAGGTACCGGTATTTGAAATGCGATAGTTGCCAATATTTTGCCCGAATGTTGATTCATTTCCGTTTCGGCGAGAATTTTGGCACTATGCATTCTTTTTGGTCCTATTTTTAGGGACTGTCATGCCAAATTTTTTCTTGGTTCTAAAATATCATTTTGCTCTACCCCGCACGCGACCATGGTCCGCACGATGACCGAAGGCATCGTGAATAGGTTTTTGAGCTCCGCGAAGGCCGAGATGCTTCAAAAGAACGAGACGGAGATAAGATGTCTGTGACGAAGATGCAAGCTGAAGAGCCTTATTGCGGACCCGGATTCCGGGCAGGTGCGGGACCACCTGTTCTTGCGTGGTTTCATGGATGGCTATCGGTGACAAGGTCATGAAGATGACTATGAAGTCGTCCATGGGGACCGGGCAAGGAATGAGGAAGGGCAGCAAGACAACCACGGCGGCTCGGGCGGGCGAGAAGACGAAGAATCTCCAGGACATGATCACGACGGTGATGCTGTACACAGTCATCATGTAGAAGATGCAGGACATGATGATGAGGAAGATGCCGGAGCAGATGAAGGGCATGATCATGAAGATGAAGATGCCGGCGGAGCAGACGACGATGGACCATCGATGGGCTGGGTGCAGGACCCTCATATTCAAGAGCTGCTTCTCAAGCAGACGGACAACGCAAGAGCTGCCGCCCGAGAGAAAGCCAAGCTGGATCAACTGGAGATAGACGCGGTTACTCCACTGTATGAAGGATGCAGGCCCGAGGATACCCGCCTGAAAGTAACGCTCATGGCTCTGGAGATGAAGGTAAAACACAAAATGACCGACGCATGCTTCGACGAGAACATGACATTCTGGCGCGAACGTCTTCCCAAGGGGAACAAGTGCCCGACTAGTTTCAAGGAGGCAAAGAAAATTGTGTGTCCTCTGGATTTACCGCATGTGAAATACCATGTGTGCATGAACAATTGCATCATTTATCGGGACGAGCACGCGGTATGTCCGGTGTGCGGCATCACTCGATACAAGAAGAGGAAGAAAGCTCCTCGAAAAGTGGTGTGGTACTTTCCGATCACTCCTCGTCTGCAGCAGTATTTCGCGGACCCTAAGGTAGCAAAGCTCCTACGTTGGCACGCGGATAGGGAGGAGAAGAAGCCAGAAGATGACGCAAATGATCCGGAGATAAATAAAAAAGACAAGATGCTGAGTTACCCTAGGGATGGGAGCCAGTGGCAAGCGTTGAACTTCGAAAACCCAGAATTTGGGAAGGATCCAAGGAACATCGTGCTGGGCGCGAGCACCAATGGAGTCAATCCGTTTGGCAGCCAGAGAAGCACACATAGCACCTGGCCTGTGTTTGTGTGGATGTACAACCTTCCCCCTGGTTGTGCATGAAGAGGAAGTACATTCACATGAGTATGCTAATTGAAAGGCCGAAACAACCAGGGAACGACATCAATCTATATCTGGGGCTGCTGAAAGAGGAGCTAGACACGCTGTGGAAAACGCCAGCCAATACGTGGGATGCCGCACAGAAAGAATATTTTCCTATGAGAGCCGCACTGCTCACGATGGTGCACGACTATCTCGGTTACGGATATGTCACGGGGCAGGTGGTCCACAGATTTTCTGGATGCGTTAGGTGCATGGATGACACAACGTATAGCCGGCTAGATAGAGATCCCGGGTCTTCGAAAACCGTGTTCATGGGACATCAAAGGTGGCTTCGCGATGATGACCCATGGAGGAAACGTAAGGATCTGTTCGATGGTGAAACCGAACCCCGAAGACGCCCGCGTACGAGGCGCGGCGAGGAAATAGACGAGCTGTTGAAAAATTGGAAAGATTGCCCACTGCCGGGAAAGAAGAAAACGGTGCCAGAGCCAGGAAAGAAGCGAAAGGCGCCAGGGCCGCTGCTGAAGGTATGGAAAACGAGGTCTGTTTTCTGGGACTTGACGTACTGGAAGATCCACCGCGTGCCTCACAGCCTTGATGTCATGCATATCACGAAGAATGTGTGCGAGAGTCTGCTTGGTACCCTGCTGAACATGCCAGAGAGGACCAAAGATGGGCCGAAAGCAAGGGAAGACTTGAAATCAATGGGCATCAGGGAGGAGCTTCACGCTAATGATGATGATGATGAGGCGAAGCAGGACATGAAAAGTCGTCGCAAAGGCAAAAAGGCCAAGAAGACCGGAAATGACTACCCTCCCGCGTGCTTCACTCTAAGTCAGGAGGAGATCGATCAGTTTTTCACCTGCCTCGTAGGAGTAAAACTTCCTTACGGTTACGCGGGGAAGATAAGCAGATAACTAGACCCAGCGAAGCAGAAGTTCAGCGGGCTGAAGTCTCACGACTGTCATATGCTGATGGCACAGATACTTCCAGTTGCAATCCGTGGGATCATGGACGCGCACGTCCGTGAAACGCTATTTGGCCTATGCAACTTTTTCGACGTCATCTCTCGGAAGTCGGTTGGCGTGAGGCAACTCAGAAGGCTACAGGAAGAGACCGTGGTGATACTATGCGAGCTTGAGATGTAATTCCCGCCCACATTCTTCGACGTTATGGTGCATCTTCTGGTCCATATCATGGAGGATATCATCCAACTCAGGCCGACGTTCCTGCACAGCATGATGCCGTTCGAAAGGATGAATGGTGTCATCAAAGGATACGTTTGCAACATGTCACGCCCAGAGGGAAGCATAGCCAGGGGCTTTCTGACCGAAGATTGCATCTCCTACTACACGAATTATCTAGGCATCGAGAACCCCGTTGGTCTGCCCGTCAACAGGCACCTCGACAGGTTCGCTACATGGGGTCACCGTGACGGTCGCCGCGAAATGCATGTTGACTTCGAGGGTCGACTCGCCGACTTTGAAAGAGCAAACCTAGTCGCGCTACAACACATAGACGTGGTCGATCCTTGGGTGGTAGAGCACAAAACCTTTATTGAGAAGACGTACAATGACCGAGGCCAACAGAGGACGAACGGAGATATAATCAAAGAGCACAACTCATGTTTCACGCGTTGGTTCAAGCAGAAGCTTCTGTCGTACCCTTTACATGAGGATTCTTCCGCGGAAGAACAACTCATATTCGCCTTGTCACAGGGCGCCGAGCACAACCTGATAACGTATGAGGCATACGATATCAACGGCTACACATTCTACACAGAGGGAAAGGACATGAAGAGCGATGGTTATCAGAACTCCAGGGTAACGATGGAATCCTACACCGGTAACGACAAGGACAAATACTATGGAAGGATCGAGGAGATCTGGGAGCTGAGCTACGCTGGAGAGAAGGTCCCGATGTTTCGTGTCAGATGGGCGAAGAACGTCATAAAAGAAGACCGGTATTTCACCACCATGGTTATACCCGAAGCCAAATCCAAGACCGCGGGCGCAAACGTCACCGGGGAAAATGAGCCATGGGTACTGGCTTCCCAAGTGGACCAATGCTTCTTCATTACCGACCCGCCAAAGCCCAGTCGTGTTGTCATGAGGAGAGGCAAAAGGAAGAGCATCTGAATGGATGGAATCGTCAATGAGCAAGACTTCGACAAGTACGGGGACCCGAAGATGGAACATGACGACGATGATGAAGTATCAGCATACACCACAAGAAGAAGCAGGACCACCCTACCTAAAGGACGTCCGTTCAAGAGAAGAACTCCATTTACGAAAAATAAGGGCAAGAAGATTGTGAATAGATAGCTAGCTAAGATCGATTGTATTTAAATTGTAGCCTTCATTTCTCGATTGTATTTCATGGGCACTTTTTGAACTCATGAATGTTTTTAAATTTCATGGACACTCGATCTTGATCCCCCTCCATCTCGATCGCTATCCCACCTCGCCAGATCCGGTCCCCCTCACCGCCGACGACCCCCCGCACCCTCTCCCCCGCTCCACCGGCCGCCGCCACCGACCCCTCGCACC
>NC_041387.1:661121942-661122668 GCF_002162155.2 Triticum dicoccoides | reverse complement strand
CTCTCCCCTACTCCACCGGCCGCCGCCGCCGACCCCCTGCACCCTCCCCTGCTCCACCGCCGCCGACGACCCACCGCACCCTTCCCTGCTCCACCGCCGCCAATGACCCACCGCACCCTCCCCGGCCCGCTCCACCGTCACAAATGAATGCAACTAAAATTATTACTATTTCATATTCATATTCATTTTCTTAAAAATTATTAGATGCAACAAAAAATAATAAAAAAAATTACTTATGGCGCACCTCTGGCTGGTGCGCCATTGCTGTATAAAAAAAAGATTACTAATGGCGCACCTCTGCCTGGTGCGCCATTGCTATATAAAAAAAGAATACTAATGGCGCACCGACGGGTGGTGCGCCATTGCTATCTAAAAAAACATACTAATGGCGCACCACTACGGGGTGCGCCATTAGAAAGCTTCCCCCTAGCTAATTTCTCCCTCTCCCTCGCCAGACCCCCTTCGTTCCTCTCTCCTTCGCCAGATCCAACCCGCGCGCTGCCCCCCGACCCATGCCGCCGCCGCCCCGACGCTCGCCAGACTCCACCCCCGCCGCCCCCGCGCCCCCGCGGCTCATTTGTTGCGGCGCCCCCGCCAGACTCCACCCCCGTGCCCCCGCTAGCCCACACGGCTTCGTTGCGGCGCCGTCGCCGTTCTCTTCACCGACCTCGCCGTCCGTCCGCCGCCGCCGCCTCGTGCTCCGGCTACTCCCTCCCCTCGTGCGCC
>NC_041387.1:661048130-661120599 GCF_002162155.2 Triticum dicoccoides | reverse complement strand
GATCAGTTAATTCTCGTTTTGACTAGGCTCATTTAGTGTGTGCTAAGTAGAATCCAAAAAGGTTATCTCTGCGGTGCATTGCAATGGATTTGACAACTTGGCACTCTGTTTTTCCTCAATTGCATTCCTCTGTACTGCTCTCTGAAGATTCTGCTAGTGTTCAGAATTCAGAGTCGGTTGAGTTCAGGCTTTGTTAGGTGTTCTGTAGGTTCAAATATGCCTGTGAATTTGTGGGAGAAAGAGAGTTAGTGTAGAGCAGTACATCCAAGAAAATATGCCTGTGAATTGTTATGCACAATGTACATACACGTGTAGGTTCAAATATTTTCTGTAGGTTCAAATATTTCTGTAGGTGTACTTCAATGGTACATCTACTTTTTTGTCTATGAATTGTAGTGCTAGTGTACTGCTAGTGTACGTCCTGATCCTAAACAAAAAAGTAGAGTCAATGAGCCAACCCGTACATACGTGTACGTGTATACCAAGTAAATATGCCTGTGAATTGTTATGCACAATGTGCAGATGTTAGTGTAGAGCAGTACATCCAAGAAAACAGTTCATCAATAGTACTTCAATGCACCAGTAGTTTCCTCAAATCTTAATCAAGCTAAATAGCTATTTAATGTGGGCATGTGCTCCCACACTTCTTTTTTATATATCAAGAAGTATGGACTGCTTGGTTTATTTTCCTTTGGTTCCTTTTCAGGTATCTGGTCTGAAATCAAGTCAAATTAACTTCTAAGCATTTAGGTTTAGCAAGTCAAATTATCAGTTTCATACATTCTTTGATTCCAGGTAAGCATTTTTTCCCTACCTTCTGTCTTTTTGCTGCACTGTTATTTATTGTATCCATACTTTCTGTTAATTTTGCCAGAACATAGAGTTCTGAAGGCTGACTATCCTGTCACTTCAAGTGATTGTGGGTTGCATTATCTTATCTTATTATATGTTTTTAGTTGAATATTTTTGTGTCTTGATTTGTTGGTGGGATGAAGGTTTTGGAAAACTGGAAACCAGGGTCCTTCAAAAGATATCTATAGAAATATAAGCTGAAGCGCTTTTGTCTCTCCCTAGAACTGTTGGTATTTGAGTAGCTAGATGTAGAAGGGTAGGGAACAACATAAACTTGAAAAAGTAGAAGCAATAGCTAGTTTCCAGCTTAGGGACCAGTACTAGGTGTGATGTTCCCCTTTGTTTATCTAGAGCCTGATTCACGTACTAATTGCAATTAATAAAACTGTTAGCAATGAAACATCACATCCAAAATCTGTTCCCCGTTGCGTGAGCTCTGATTCAGACTGAGGCATGCATGCTGCTAATTTGTCTTGAACTTGAAGTGGGATTAAGTGCCCACCATGATAATAAAGAAGCTAAGTAGCGAGTCACGTTCCAACAGTAGTAGTAGTGGCACATCACTGTTTCTTATTACAAAGATGCAGTGTCAACATTGTTAATCAGTGGTTGGTGATATTGACTGGCTAAGGAGTGCTTCAGCTCGGCTCAGTGGCCGCGGATTCACACATAGAAGTAGTGATTATTGTGTGAATTATACTATGAAAAGTAGTTTTAATTTGCATTTTTGTAGGACTGCCGTCCATGTGAACACTCTTAAGTTTATACTGCTTACTGTTGAATTATATGAATTTTGATCCGGTCGACGCTTGACTTTGCCTGATTATTTTGTTCCTTGTCTAAGCTGAAAGCAGATTCGATCATGATTTTGCACTCACTGTCTGCAAATGATTATTTTTCATTTCCTTGATGCAAGTGTCCCATTGGCAGTACTGCATGTACAATCTGGGCATGCAGGCTGTAACTTGAACTTGAAGAACTCCTTAGATAGTTTTATTAAAAAATGTGTAACTTTAAGAAAAATTGCAGATAAGTAGACACTGAAAATTGCAGCCATGTCAAAGTGTCATTTTATTTGGGAGCAGTAACTATAAGAAAAGGAAGTGAGTTGAATTGCAAAAAAATGGAAGGTGAAATGAAAAGAACATTGCTCTATGTGAAAATTGTATGTGCAATCTACAAATGTGAAAAACTCTATGTGCTGTCAAAAACCGTATGTGCAATCTCCAGAACAATTATGCTTATGTGAAAACTGTATGTGCAATCACCAAATGTATCATCATAATGTAGGTGCTGTGTTGTGTGATTCTTCATGCTGAGAACTTCAGCTTTTTCAACTTGCTGGACTATATGTTCATTGGTACTACTTGTGATGTTGCTGCTATACTACTTGGGAATTTTGTCAACTTGTGATGCTGCTGCTGTACCCCGAGAGACCCTTGAGTTTGTCGGAATGTCGATTAACTTCCATTCCGGCAAATTCGGGTACTCCATATGTCCTATTTTCAGCAAAGGTCATGCAGAAATTTTCCGTGAATTTTAGCATGACTTTGCTAAAAATAGGACATATGGGGTACTTGCGACTAATGCATGGGCCGGGGTAGCTTAGTACTTAATTAAGTAGGATCAACTGCCCCACCATTTTTGCTGCATTAAACCATAGGTGGCAATAGAGCCAAGTGATTAGGCCCAACTTAGAATTCTCCTTAGCATCGATAAACCCTAGATGATAAACCCAACATAGGTGGCAATAGAGCCAAGTGATTAGTGCCAAGTGATTAGGCCCAACCTAGGGTGCCTCGGCATCGATAAACCCTAAATGATGAAAACTTAACTTAGCATTTAGGGTGCCTCGGCGTCGACAAACCCTAAATGATGAAACCTTGGCTTTTAGGGTGCCTCGGTGTCGATGAGAACCTAAATGATGTATGCTTAGGCTTTTAGGGTGCCTCGGCGTCAACAAACCCTAAATGATAAAAGCTTAGCTTTTAGGATGCCTCGGTGTCCAGTGGGGGAAAGAAATGCGGGAGTTGAACTTAGGGGTCCACCAACTCGGTCCCGACGGTTACAGAGTGGTGGAGCCTATATGGGACAAGGAGGACGCGGAGTGTGCCGAGCAAGGCCTACCGCCCCGCTTTGAGAAATACCATGACAAGTAGACTAGGAACTATGTCAGGGCCCGGTACAAGGAGGACCCGGTAACAAAGGAGCTTACCACGGATCCGAAGACCAGGGCGCTTGAGCTTGTTCTGGTAAGGAATACACCCCCGCGTAATTAGCTCCATATGGTTGCATTCTAATTAATCCTCAATATTTCTAAATGGTTCACGTTCCTTCCACAGGACACTGAAAGCAGTAGCGCGGGGTCGTCTCAGAGCTCCCCTTTCGACACCCCTTTAAATAGGGCGTTGAATGTAATGAAAAACAAGGATAAGGTCAGTAAGCCGTCGTCATCTGGTCGTGTGGCCGACAAAGGCGTGTCCACAAAATGGTCATCATACTATACCGCTGGTGGGCGAAAGGAGAAAAAGACCAGCTCGGAAAGCCAGTCGCGCGAGGTTGAAGCACTCAAGTCACAAGTGGCGCGGATTCCGGAGATTATCCAAGACCAAGTGCAACAACAACTAGAACGACGCTCACCGCCATGGTGCCTACGTTGATTCAGGGGCTGACGACGTCGATTGCGGGCGGCTAACAGGGGCCTCCCCCGGTTCCCAGCTTCACGGCCAGCAACTCGCACAACACGCAGGCGGCACCATTGGTGTCTCAGGCGGCGCCATTGGTCTCTCCGGCGGAGGCAGTATTCGTGTCTCCGGCGCCGGCACGGGCATTGGAGCTTAATGCACCCGGGTGTACGCCGGCCGGCACCTCGCCAGCAAGCGGCCCCTCCGTCAGTTGCACGCCCGCCGTTGGCGGTGCCTCGACATTAGCCGAGCTCGACGGCATCATGGTAACTAAGCCTCTCGGCCGATGACTTCATCTCCTTGCCTTTGACTGGGCATCCCTGACGCCCTACATGTTTTCGCAGGGCGCCGCCGATGTTCCTTGCACTCTCCTGCACTTCGTGGGCGGCGAGTTGGTCGATGTCGCCAAGGGCAGAATCGTTCAACCGGGCAACCCCGTGTTCCATGATAATCCGATGCCACCCACAGTGTATAGGGTTGAACTGGTTCGGGTGCTGCCAGGCTGCGACGAGCTGTTACCTCTGATTCGACCCGCTGGGGCCGACGAAGAAGATGAGATGACCCTCAGCGCCTGCGTAAACTGGCCCCTGCTTTGGCCGAAGAGCCAGATTCATTTGGGGGCGGGGGACACCACCCCACAGACAAGACCGCCAGTCGTGCCGGCGCCAAGCCATGGCAAGAACGCCACAACGCTAGCGGACATGCCGGACATCCCTATGGCACAGGATCCAGACATGCATATGGCACAGGATCCGGACGACGATGACAACGACGACGGTACATTTACCAACGTCGATAAGTACTTTGCCGAACATGGGTACGGTGACGAGTTCTGCGGGCCTCCTTCTCAAGAACCCAACCAAGACGACCGCGATCTAGCTGGTACGACGGAGAAATCCAATTGCAACAGGCGTCGTCTGGCGTTCAGTTCTCAGGAGACGCCTCCAGCTCCCGCCTTCACCGAGCCTCAGATAGCCGAGGTGCAAAATATTATCAGCCCTAACACGCTCAAGAAGGCGGTTTGTGAGCAGAACTCGGTCCCATTACAGCAGATCAAGAAGAAGGGACGGAAACGAAAGACTAACAAGGGCGCCGGTGCGAGCCAGCCGGCACCGAGTATGATCCGTGCTCAGGATGGGCCACCTTCACCTATGGATATCTTGAGGAGGGTGCATGTGGCGGGTAGGGCGATGCTACCGACAAATATGCTCAATGCTGCAACCGGTGCTATGCGGAGTCTGCATGACAATGTTCTTTCTTTGGAGAAGTGGTGTCTCTCCCAGAATGATGTGGCATACCCGGTTTTCGTGGCCAAGGTGCCAGAGGGCAAGGGCTTTCTGGATGGCGCCATCGGGGGTATGATCGTCCTGCGGTTTGATGACATCTTTGCTATGTTTAACCTTCATCTGCTACACTACACCTTTGTTCGGCTGTTTTCGCTGAGTATGGAGATGCGGATCATTCGAGACAAGACCCCGGACATCGTGATAGTCGACCCCTTCTACATGCATGCCAAGATCTTGGGCAGCGCTAGGGACCGGCAAGTCGCGAGTTCACACCTCAAAGGCCTCATTCTGGCAAACCCAGATAAGGATAACTTCCTCATGCCTTACTTTCCCGAGTAAGTCATCCCCTCACCGCCCTATAACATATGATTTCTTAGATTTTGATCGTTCTTTTTTTTCTAACATTCCGTGTTCTGTGCAGTGACACACATTGCACACTCATCCTCTTAAGCCCAAAATATTCCACGGCCATGTATTTCGACCCGGACCGTGACTCCAAGATAGACTACACAAATATCAAGAAAGTTCTTGATGATGCTCTCCCCGGCTACGCCACATCTGGAGGCACCTTTAAGAGGCCAGTTCGTAGGTACGACAGGCACGTGTTCACCCACAATACGACGTTCCCCTGCGTCAAGTAGCCGCCTGGCGGTCAGAAGGATGCCTACTACACCCTCCATCACATGTGGGAGATCGTACGGGACCATAATCACCTTCTGCTACCAAATAATGTCAAAGATTGGGCCGCAGGCTTGGCGGCAATCCAGGACGCGGACCTCCGACAAGAATTCTTTCGCATCCAGTCGGAGTTTGCAGAAATCATCCATCAAGATGTCCTTCGTACCTCGGGGCAGTTCTACCTCAGAGATCAACCGTCCAACAGTGAGATAGACACAACACTACAAATGCAGGCTGACAACGCCCGCGACTTCATGACCATCACAAAAGACGGCGGCTTCATCCACGCTCCGGTCCCATGAGTCGAGTCGAAAGTAGTGATGCTACTTGTAGTTCTGAAACATCGATTAGCTCATGTTGTAATTAAACTTTAATGAACTTGTATGTCTCTTTGGTTTGGACAGTCGTTCAACTTAGATGTAATCGATGCTATTTATTAGTAGGACCATGAATCATGCTATTAATGTCTTGCTTTTCTCTTCCAATCCTTTTGTTGCATACTTATATATTGCTTATGTATCGTCTGTTGTTTGGCTTGTGCATAGAGATGCCGTCGTATGTCGTGTACAAGAGTAAGGTTTCCGGAGTCTACGACGACTGGGAGGAGTGTCGGAGAAAGGTTCACCGTTTCAGCGGTAACAGTTACAAAGGGTACACCACTAGGGCGGAGGCGGAATCTAGATACGCCCGATATCTAGCGGGAGAGAGGAGGGAGCGTTGAAGGAACCGGATGAAGACCAGTTTCATCGCGATGATGCTCATCGTGATGACCGCAGCTCTCTTCTATGTGATGGTAGTTTAGATGATCGATATTGACTTGTAATGTGAAGACAAACTCGCTACTCGCGGTCTCGAGACTTGTAATGTTCTATCTTTGTTCGGTCTTTTGAATTCGGAGACTAATATGATGAATTGTATTCGAAGACTAATCTTCTATTGTATTTAATGAATCTGTTGTTGCTGTGTGCTGATGTCTATATTCTATCCAATAATACCTTTTGTAACCTATGCAAAAATCAGAAAAGTAAAAAAAACCTAATATTCATACTAATGGCGTATCACCACAAAATGCGCCATTAGTATGCCAAAGGATACTAATGGCGCATCATCCCACAGTGCGCCATTAGTATGCCAAAGGATACTAATGGCGCATCACCCCACCGTGCGTCATTAGTATGCCAAAGCACATGGGTAAATATGGCCCCCTGGGAGACATACTAATGGCGCATGCTGCTCTATACTAATGGCGCACGGCGTGGTGCGCCATTAGTATATAATACTAGTGGCGCACCAGTAGTGCGCCATTAGTAGGCAAAACTGGTGCGCCACTAGTAGGCCTTTTCCTAGTAGTGGTCAGACTGACGAAGGGGTCCCAGCCGGAAAAGCCCTCAAACCTGGTGGTTCGAAGCTCGCCTCCTCCGTCGGACCGGTGGTGCCGCGTGGCGCAGCTCCGACGGGCCGCGTAGTGCATTGCCCGGCTATTTAAGTCGACCGGCGGCACCGAAACCCTACCATCCATCCATATTTTCCTCCTCTTGTCCGCCGCCACCACTTTCCACTCCACCCGTCCGCTTAGTAGCCATGCCCCTCACGCTGCCGGGTGAGGAGCGAACCCTTTCTGACGCCGGAGCGCCAGCTCGAGCTCCTTGAGCAGATCTGCGCTGTGCGCGAAGCCAGGATTGTCGCGGGGCTACCTCTGGATGAAGTGGATCCGGAGGAGGAGGAGGAGGGGGGGGATGAGACGGAGGAGGAGGATGTGGGGGACGCTGGCGACGGGGATCTGCAGGCGGAGCAGCAGGCCATCCTCGATTCCCTCCGGTCGGAGTCGGCTGTGGAGGCAAGACGTCGTCGCGGGCAGGAGATGAAGGCGCAAGAGGCCGCGGTGGAGGCGGAGATGTTCGCCTACATGAATGAGGTCGAGCGGGAGAAGTATGAGATGCATGCAAAGTGACTAATTTGAGGCGTGACCGGTCAATGCCCGGTGTCTACGGGCGTTTGATGGGCCAGATTTGCTGAGTCCGGCTGTAGATGCTCTTATGACATAGATTGAGATCATATTATGTAGACATGTTGTACGTTTGGGAGGCTTAATAATCGAATTTGCACTAGTATACAGACACAACCATAATGAATATAGTACCTCGATTCCTTTAAAAGGAATGATAGCATAGGAGAAATTTCTGTGGGTGGAAATCCTGTAGGAATCCTCTAATATCATCCGCATTGTGTGAGCCCTTAGTAGCAAGTTCTACGTCTTCAGTTGAAAGGTTTCAATCAAAAGTAGTTGAAGAGTGAATCGACGATTGGGGACCACAACCCTAGCTAGATGAGTTGTTAGCAACATGCGAGTTGACTTGTGGGCTGTCACGCCCATATGTGGCACATCTTGCCCCTGATTCCCTAAAGGATAATTGGCCTAAAGGTGTATATATAATCAAGGGGAGAATTAATAATGTCTTGGCCACTGCTATTATACTCGCCCGTGCGTGGCTTGCTTTTGCATTTAAAATCTCACAGTCTTCACGAGTATGACGTCCCATCTGCACTATCTTCGCGGTCCGCTCGTTGATCAGTGGTAGGATATGATTCTTCCAGGGAATGAGTGTACGTAGTCTACACTGGTACAATCTTCTCCTCCGTCTCAAAAGATAAGACGGCGTTTTAGGCTTAGTTAGTAGTACCAAAAACTAGTCATATCTTTTCCAGCCAAAAAAAAAACAAAAAAACTAGTCATATCTTGCTGATATGGATTGATCCTAGCTTTGACCTCTGGAAGGAGGGCAATAATGCACACGTATTTTCACTCCTTGCCTAAAATGTTTTGAATTATGAATAATATCCCCTAAAATGTACTCCCTCCGTCCGAAAATACTTGTCATCACAATGGATAAAAATGGATGTATCTAAAACTAGAATACATCTAGATACATCATCTTTTATTCATTTTGATGACAAGTATTTTCAGACGTAGGGAGTATTATGTGGCAGCTGCATCAAGATGGTGCGCTTGTGACGAATTTACACGCGAGCTCTGCATAGCGTATGCACACAACTAACATCACATGCATGCATTCATGCAATACAAGGCCAAGCATAAAGCCATCAACATTCGGTAAAAACATTTGGGCCGTTTGCTCCGAAAACACGCGCCGACTGGTAGGTTGTTTGCGCCCGCCACTGCTTGCCTGTTCCGTACTAGTGACCCACCGGAGATGGATAATCTTCATCCATCTAATCATATGCTCCGTTTGTGATCAATCCATTGACTTTGCACAGATTGTTACGTGTTCCGCTACGGGACGATTTAACAAGGGAGGAATGTGCTGCATACCGTGCCGTGAGCTAGCTATATAAGTAGTAGCTAGCATTCAGGGCCTTGATTATCTCAAGACATTATTCGTAGTTGCAAGAGCTGAGCAATGGAGGGTGGCCGGGTGCTTACGGTTCTCCTCCTGGTGCTCCTGCTGGTCGGCCTCGCTGGCTCGAGCCCTCCGCCGGAGCCGGTGGTCTGTGCCCACGGCACGTCCGATTGCACTGTCTCCAACGCGTACGGCTCCTTCCCGGACCGCACCGTCTGCCACGCCGCCAACGCCACCTTCCCGCGCACCGAGAAGGAGCTAGTCGCGGCCGTGGCGGTCGCTGTGGCGGCCAAGCGCAAGGTGAAGGTGGCCACCAAGCTCTCCCACAGCTTCCCCAAGCTGGCCTGCCCCGGCGGCCGCGACGGCACCATCATAAGCACGGAGCGGCTCAACCGGGTGGTAAGCGTCGACGTCGCCAAGGGGTTGATGACGGTAGAAAGCGGCATGGTGCTCCGCGACCTGATCGAGGTGGCCGCCGAGGCAGGGTTGGCGCTGCCGCACTCGCCGTACTGGTCAGGGCTCACCATCGGAGGCCTGCTGGCCACGGGCGCGCACGGCAGTTCGCTCAAGGATAAGGGCGGCGCCGTGCACGAGTACGTGGTCGGGATGAGGATCGTCACGCCGGCACCGAGGAGCCAAGGGTTCGCGGTGGTACGGCAGCTCTGCGCCGACCATCCTGACCTCGACGCGGCCAAGGTCTCCCTCGGCGTCCTGGGCGTCGTTTCCCAGGTACGTGGCTCAAGAAATCCCTTTGCCCTTTGCGTTTGCTTCGGATCCATGCATGCATATATATGTACTGTTCATTTTTTTAAGAACTACTGTTCATTTTATTAGGATGCCCACATATGCCATGCCATGTGGTACGGTATGTGTATGTGTATACCTACTGCAAAATGTGTACTATAAGAACAAATGTTTTGTTTAAGAATTATTAAAACCAAACGGAATTTTTACTCTCATTGTGCACAAGTTAATTAATTAATTGTTTCTCTCAAAAAAAGCCAATCTTTTTTTTATTGATATGTGCAGGTTACACTGGCCTTGGAGCCGATGTTCAAGCGGTCGGTGACGTTCGTGACACGCAATGACTCTGACATGGCAGAGCAGGCCGTCGTGTGGGGTGGCCTCCATGAATTTGGCGATATGGCGTGGCTGCCACAGCAGCGCAATGTTATTTACCGCAAGGACAATCGTGTGGCCATCACGTCAGTGGGTAACGACCTCAATGACTACCTGGCCTTGCGATCCAGTTCGACGGCCGACCTCATCAGCGGCAGAGTCATGCACGAGCTTCTTGAGAAGAAGAACAACACCGTCGCTCGGTGCAAGGAGGCACCCACGTCTGCATCGTTGTTTGAGAAGCCAGCATACGGCTTTACAAACAACGACAGCTTGTTCATGGGGTATCCGGTGGTAGGATTCCAGCACCGCATCCAAGCATCCGGTTCGTGTCTCGAAAACCCAGAAGACGCACTCCTCACTACGTGTCCGTGGGATCCCCGCATCCGGGGAATCTTCTTCTACAACAATGCCTACAGCATCGCGCTCTCTAGGGTGCCAGCATTCATCGCCGACATGAAGCAGCTCCGTAATAGCAACCCGAAGGCCTTCTGCGGAATCGACGCCAGTTTGGGTATTCTCCTCCGCTATATCAAGGCATCCTCTGCCTACCTCGGCAAGCCGGAGGACTCGGTCGACTTTGATATAACCTACTACCGGAGCTACACCAAGGGTGAGCCCAACCCACACTCTGACGTGCTCGACGAACTCCAACAGATGGCGCTACACAAGTATGGCGCCATCCCTCACTGGGGCAAGAACCGCAACTTTGCCTTTGAAGGCGCCATTGCCAAGTACCCCGAGGCTGGCAAGTTCCTAGAGGTAAAGGGCAGGTATGACCCTGATGGGATCTTCTCCAGTGAATGGAGTGACCAGGTGCTCGGCATTAATGGGAGCCCGATCATCGTCGAGAAGGGTTGCGCCATTGAGGGCCTTTGCGTCTGCTCAGAAGACTCGCATTGTGCACCGGAGCAGGGCTACTACTGCCGCCCTGGGAAGGTGTACAGGGAGGCGAGGGTCTGCTCGTTCCAACCCAATTGATGTGTTTAGGTGGTTGCGTTGAAATTATTTCTACTGTGTGTCCTTGGATACTTTTGTGAACATGATGCTTTTGCTTGTTAGGTCCGTGTGTGGCCTGTGGCGACAATAATAATAAAAAGTGCCCTAACCTGGATGGTTGTTGGTTGGTTTGATACAGTAGTCTTTTTCATTTCTGTTTATGTTTTGTTGTAACTCTTTTCTGGTGTCCCTCAACAATGCAATTCGGCTCCCAAGTCAATTAGAATGGCTGTATAAAAAAAAACTATAAAAATATTTACTATGTTACATGCTGATCTGGTTTTTTTGCACGCAGATTTACCTCGGCCAATCAACTTTTATGTGTAATCCATTAATACTGAAAGGGGTGCATATCTAAGAAATATTCACGCATCTAAAAACATGTTCATCCAATGTAACTATTTGTTCTCACAACTTTTAATAAATGTCCATACCATTAAAAAAATGTTTAACTTGTATTTAAAAAATATACAACATGTATATGAAAAACAATCGTCATATATTTAAAAAAAGTTCAATGTGTATCAAAAAATGTTCAGCGTGTACATGAAAAATTATTCACCATATATATAGAAAAGTTCAATGTGTATCAGAAAATATTCAGCGTGTATATGAAAAATGTAAAACGTGTATTAAAAAAACGTTCAACATAAATGTTCAAGCTGTATCCGTCTCCCATGTATTAAAAATGCTCAGTATGTACTCAGAAAATGTTTAATAAGTATTACAAAAAAAATGTCCAGACATATATCTGAAAAAATGTTCACACCATGTATATGAAAAAAGTACAACGTGCATCAAAGTAATGTTCAACGTCTATAGGAAAAATGCAGAAGATGTAAAACATCAACATCTATTTAAAAAAGGAAAATCAAAAACGAAAAGTAAAACAAAATTAAGAACCAAAAGAAAAACTTATGAAAACTGTATAAGAAAAGAAAACTAAAATGCATGAAACCTTCCAAAAACAGATGGAAGATTACTTTTTTTTGAAGAATTAGATGGAAGATTTCATGAAACATTCCAAAAACAGATGGAAGATAACATTTTTTTTTGAGAATCAGATGGAAGATTACATGAACTGGTGCAGAACCACTAAACACATTATATTGGGCCGCCCATCCAAACGGTCGCCAACTACAAGACGGTACACAATCACGCAATATGTGAGAGTAAGCTCTCACGGTATTTCAAGGCGGACATAACACTCGCTTATGGCAACTTTTTTAGGGACATGGCCGAATAGTCGATGAGGTGGAGGCATTGTTGCCTATTTTGTGCGGCTTTGGCCAAGGTTCCATTCGGGTGTTTTAACTTTTTTGGTTTTTTTAGGTTTAATCGGGTTCAGTCTAATTTTCCTATTTCGGGTTTTTATTTTTTCAATTTTGAATACATTTTTTCAGATACACGTTGAACATTTTCTAGACAGACATTAAACATTTTTAAATGTACGTTAATCATTTGTTTAGTCCATTTTGAATGTCTTTTAAAATACAGGGTGAACTTGTTTTTATATGTTACAGACATTTTGTCAAAAATTGCATGCCCTTTTTCCACATTTCATGAATATTTTTAAATATTGTCATAATCAGTTAAAAATGTGTGAACCTTTATCGAATGTGTTTAATATTTCCATGAATGGCACATATATTTTTTAAATATCATGAACACTTTTCTAAACTTGTGGAAAAAAGGTTGAATGGTACAAATGTTTTTTTAAGATCATGAACATTTTGCAAAATGTCATAAACACTTCACTAAAAATCCTTGGACTTTTTTTTAGCATGCGTGAATAAATTTGATGATATGTTTTCTCAGCTACATCCTTATACCAAGGAGAAGGCCATTTCGGTGAGAAAAGCATATGAATAAACACAAAACAACATTTTACGATCTGTTTCATCTTCCATAATTCACTATTGCCCTCTAGCAATGCCAGGAGCTACATATCTACTCTTCCTAAATAGTTGATCCCCGCCAATCCTAATTCTCTCAACATGTAGTCTTCAACCTCACCAAGCGTGCCATGTCAGCACCCACTAACACTATTTCTACATCCCCATGCAATCAACATGTATACGCTTTGTTCACACAGATTGTAAGTATGAAATATTTCTGCACTAAAAGTAGTAGCTTTTTATTTAGATCATTTTCTTCATAAATATTTCATCTTAAATTAATATTTAAATTCCCACCGCAACCACTACGTGAAACAACTAATTTGCCGTCATGTGGTGTCTTTGTTATCAGCTTTTCGTCGGGCAGACGGCAGAGAAAGGGTTTGCCGTCAATAGCAAACAGCAAAGAAAAACTGACGGCAAAATAGACTTTGCCGTCTACAAAGAAAAACACAGATGAACAAAGAGCTAAATTCGCCATCAGCAAAAACAAGAGAGATGACAAAGATACTTTGCCATCTACGTTTTTAAGTACACACGGCAAAGAGCTCACTTTGCCATCTATTATAAAAAACACAGACGGCAAAACTGTAATGACTGACGGCAAAATCTTTGCCGTCAGCCCGACAAAAGGCTGACGGAAAAGTACCCCTTTGTCGCCTAATTGTTGCCATCTAACTTCGCCGTCAGCTGGCTGACGGCAAAATCTTTGCCGCCAGCAATTCATCCTTTGCCGTCTGTACTTCCCTGACAGCAAATTAGTTGTTTCCCATAGTGAACGCGTGGGGAAATCACTTACTTTCAGTCAATAGCCTAACACATGGATCTGTTGGGGAACGTAGTAATTTCAAAAAAATTCATACGCACACGCAAGATCACGGTGATGCATAGCAACGAGAGGGGAGAGTGTTGTCCATGTACCCTCGTAGACCGAAAATGGAAGCGTTATGACAACGTGGTTGATGTAGTCGTACGTCTTCACGATCGACCGATCCTAGTACCGAACGTACGACACCTCCGTGATCTGCACATGTTCAGCTTGGTGACGTCCCACGAACTCCGATCCAGCAAAGTGTCGAGGGAGAGTTTCGTCAGCACGACGGCGTGATGACGGTGATGATGATGCTACCGACGCAGGGCTTCACCTAAGCACCGCAACTATATAACCGAGGTGGATTATGGTGGAGGGGGGCACCGCACACGGCTAAGAGAGATCAATGATCAACTTGTGTGTTCTAGGGTGCCCCCTGCCCCCGTATATAAAGGAGCAAGGGGGAGGCCGGCCTGGCCTTGGGGCGCGCCAAGGAGAGGGGGAGTCCTCCTCCTAGTGGGAGTAGGACTCCCCTTTCCTAGTCCAACTAGGAAGGAGGAAGGGGGAAGGAAGGAGAGGGAGAGAGGGAGGAAAGAGGGGGCGCCGCCCCCCTCCTTGTCCAATTCAGACTCCCAAGGGGGGGGGGGGCAGCCCCAGGGCCTCTCCTTTCTCTCCCACAAGGCCCATGTTGGCCCATTACATCCCCCGGAGGTTCTGATAACCTCCCGACACTCCGATAAATATCCGGTGACCACCCGAACTCATCCGGTGTTCGAATATAGTCGTCCAATATATCAATCTTTATGTCTCGACCATTTCGAGACTCCTCGTCATGTCCCTGATCATATCCGGGACTCCGAACTACCTTCGGTACATAAAAACACATAAACTCATAATATCGATCGTCACCGAACGTTAAGCGTGCGGACCCTACGGGCTCAAGAACTATGTAGACATGACCGAGACATGTCTCCGGCTAATAACCAATAGCGGAACCTGGATGCTCATATCGGCTCCCACATATTCTACAAAGATCTTTATCGGTCAAACCGCATAACAACGTACGTTGTTCCCTTTGTCTTCGGTATGTTACTTGCCCAAGATTCGATCGTCGGTATCTCAATACCTAGTTCTATCTCGTTACCGGCAAGTCTCTTTACTCGTTCCGTAATGCTTCATCCCGCAACTAACTCATTAGTCACATTGCTTGCAAGGCTTATAGTGATGTGCATTACCGAGAGGGCCCAAAGATACCTCTCCGACAATCGGAGTGACAAATCCTAATCTTGATCTATGCCAACTCAACAAGTACCATTGGAGATACCTGTAGAGCACCTTTATAATCACCCAGTTACGTTGTGACGTTTGGTAGCATACAAAGCATTCCTTCGATATTCGGGAGTTGCATAATCTCATAGTCATAGGAACATGTATAAGTCATGAAGAAAGCAATAGCAACATACTAAACGATCAAGTACTAAGCTAATGGAATGGGTCAATGATATGTCTCCAATGTATCTATAATTTTTTATTGTTCCGTGCTATTATATTACCCGTTTTGGATGTTTATGGGCTTTAATTTACACTTTTATATCATTTTTGGGACTAACCTACTAACCGGAGGCCCAACCCGAATTGCTGTTTTTTTGCATATTTCAGTATATCGAAGAAAAGGAATATCAAACGGAGTCCAAACGCGATGAAACCTTCGGGAATGATCTTTTTGGAACAAATGCCAACCGGGAGACTTGGAGTGGACGTCAAGCAACAAGTGAGGCGGCCACGAGGGTGCCCGGAGCGCCCCCTAGGGCTGGGCACGCCCCCACCCTCGTGGGCCCCTCGATCTTCCACCGACGTACTTCTTCCTCCTATATATACACCCGTACCCTGAAACCATCAGAGGCGACCATGAAAACCTAATTCCACCGCCGCAACCTTCTGTATCCGCGAGATCCCATCTTGGAGCCGTCGCCGGCGCTCTACCGGAGGGGGAATCCACCATGGAGGGCCTCTACATCATCTATAAGGCCTCTCCGTGTGAGTAGTTTACCACAGACCTTCGGGTCCATAGTTATTAGCTAGTTGGCTTCTTCTCTCTCTTTGATTCTCAATACAAAGTTCTCCTTCCTCTTCTTGGAGCTCTCTTCGATGTAACTCTTTTTGCGGTGTGTTTGTCGAGATCCGATGAATTGTGGGTTTATGATCAAGTTTATCTATGAGAAATATTCGAATCTCCTCTGAATTCTTTTATGTGTGATTAAGTTATCTTTGCAAGTCTCTTCGAATTATCAGTTTGGTTTGGCCTACTAGATTGATCTTTCTTGCCATGGGAGAAGTGCTTAGCTTTGGGTTCAATCTTGCGGTGTCCTTTCCCAGTGATAGTAGGGGCAGCAAGGCACGTATTGTATTGTTGCCATCGAGGATAAAAAGATGGGGTTTATATCATATTGCATGAGTTTATCCCTCTACATCATGTCATCTTTCTTAATGCGTTACCCTGTTCTTCATGAACTTAATATTCTAGATGCATGCTGGATATCGGTCGATGTGTGGAGTAATACTAGTAGATGCAGAATCGTTTTGGTCTACTTGTCACGGACGTGATGCGTATATACATGATCATGCCTAGATAATCTCATAACTATGCACTTTTCTATCAATTGCTCGACAGTAATTTGTTCACCCACCTTAATAATTATGCTATCTTGAGAGAAGCCACTAATGAAACCTATGGCCCTCGGGTCTATCTCTTATCATATGAGCTTTCAATCTACTTTTATTTGCATCTTTACTTTTCCAATCTATATCATAAAATACGAAAAATATATTTATCTTCTCATATTATCTCTATCAGATCTCACTTTCGCAAGTGGTCGTGAAGGGATCGACAACCCCTTTATCGCATTGGTTGCGAGGTTCTTGTTTTTTTGTGTAGGTGCAATGGACTTTTGAGGAGACTCCTACTGGATTGATACCTTGGTTCTCAAAAACTGAGGGAAATACTTACGCTACTATGCTGCATCACCCTTTCCTCTTTAAGGAAAACCAACGCAAGCTCAAGATATAGCAAGAAGGATTTCTGGCGCCGTTACCGGGGAGGTCTTCGCTCAAGTCACGACATACCAAGTACCCATCACAAACTCATCTCCCTCGCATTTACATTACTTGCCATTTGCCTCTCGTTTTCCTCTCCCCCACTTCACCCTTGCCATTTTATTCGCCCTCTCTTTCCCAATCTCCTCTCTCTTTCGCTTGCCTTTTTGTTTGCTTGTGCGTTGGATTGCTGGTCACGATGGCGCAAGATAATACCAAATTGTGTGACTTTTCCAATACCAATAATAATGATTTCGTTAGTACTCCAATTGATCCTCTTAATGATGTTGAGTCTTGTGAAATCAATGCTTCTTTGCTAAATCTTGTTATGAAAGATCAATTCTCCGGCCTTCCTAGTGAAGATGCCGCTAAACATTTTCAAAAACCTCAAAAACCTAACAGAAAAAAAGTTACGGGGCTTTTAATATCTAGAGTGGAAAAAATCGAAAAAATGACAAACTGTGGTCAAACCATGGTCAAACCATGGTCAAACTAATTATTCTAGAATATTAGTGTTAATAACTAATTTGTTCGGTTATTTTGAATTTTGGTCAAATCTGGTCAAACTGTAGTCAAACTATGGTCAAACTATGGTCAAACCCTGGTCAAACTAATTATTCAAAATAACTATTGTTTTCTAAATAATTATTGTTTTTGAAAACAATAGTTTGAAACTCAAACAGTGAAATGTGTCAATTCATGCTCAAGGAAAATTCCTGAGGGTTAATAGGATTAACATCTTACTATTGTCAGGAAAACAACAAGTGCAGAGTTGGAAACAAGGGAGAATAGAACCCGGAAGTTAAGCGTGCTCAGGCTGGGTGAGTGGTAGGATGGGTGACTGTTCGGGAAGTTAGGTGATTTGGAATGATGAGGGTGATTAGAGAAGAGGATAAATTGAGCAGTGATCAGGGGTGCTGATTAGAGATTCACTAATGAGGGGTTAAAATAATTCAGAAATTTGAAAATAAAAAATTTCAAAAAAAAATTTCAAAAAAAATTTCAAAAAAAAATCATAAAATTTCCATAGTCCTGGTTGGTGTTATAAACCGGGACTAAAGGTGGATTGTTAAAGGCTCCACGTGGCCGCGGCCTTTAGTCCCGGTTCTAGATTGAACCGGGACTAAAGGGGGGAGGCATTAGTACCGACCGTTTAGTCCCGGTTCACCAACCGGGACTAAAGGCCCTTACCAACCGGGACAATAGGCCCTTTTTCTACTAGTGCCAAGAGATCCCATCTTGGAGCCGTCGCCGGCGCTCTGCCGGAGGGGGAATCCACCATGGAGGGCCTCTACATCATCTCCAAGGCCTCTCCAATGAGTTGTGAGTAGTTTACCACAGACCTTCGGGTCCATAGTTATTAGCTAGATGGCTTCTTCTATCTCTTTGATTCTCAATACAAAGTTCTCCTTCCTATTCTTGGAGATCTATTCGATGTAACTCTTTTTGCGGTATGTTTGTCGAGATCCGATGAATTGTGGGTTTATGATCAAGTTTATCTATGAGAAATATTCTAATATCCTCTGAATTCTTTTATGTGTGATTAAGTTATCTTTGCAAGTCTCTCCGAATTATCAGTTTGGTTTGGCCTACTAGATTGATCTTTCTTGCCATGGGAGAAGTGCTTAGCTTTGGGTTCAATCTTGCGGTGTCCTTTCCCAGTGACAGTAGGGGCAGCAAGGCACGTATTGTATTGTTGCCATCGAGGATAAAAAGATGGGGTTTATATCATATTGCATGAGTTTATCCCTCTACATCATGTCATCTTTCTTAATGCGTTACTCTGTTCTTCATGGACTTAATACTCTAGATGCATGCTGGATATCGGTCGATGTTTGGAGTAATACTAGTAGATGCAGAATCGTTTTGGTCTACTTGTCACGGACGTGATGCCTATATACATGATCATGCCTAGATAATCTCATAACTATGCGCTTTTCTATCAATTGCTCGATAGTAATTTGTTCACCCACCTTAATAATTATGCTATCTTGAGAGAAGCCACTAATGAAACCTATGGCCCCCGGGTCTATCTCTTATCATATGAGCTTTCAATCTACTTTTATTTGCATCTTTACTTTTACAATCTATATCATAAAATACCAAAAATATATTTATCTTATCATATTATCTCTATCAGATCTCACTTTCGCAAGTGTTCGTGAAGGGATCGACAACCCCTTTATCACGTTGGTTGCGAGGTTCTTGTTTTTTTGTGTAGGTGCGATGGACTTTTGAGGAGCCTCCTACTGGATTGATACCTTGGTTCTCAAAAACTGAGGGACATACTTACGCTACTGTGCTGCATCACCCTTTCCTCTTCAAGGAAAACCAACGCAAGCTCAAGATGTAGCAAGAAGGATTTCTGGCGCTGTTACCGGGGAGGTCTTCGCTCAAGTCAAGACATACCAAGTACCCATCACAAACTCATCTCTCTCGCATTTACATTATTTTCCATTTGCCTCTCGTTTTCCTCTCCCCCACTTCACCCTTACCGTTTTATTCGCCCTCTCTTTCCCAATCTCCTCTCTCTTTTGCTTGCCTTTTTGTTTGCTTGTGTGTTGTATTGCTGGTCGCGATGGCGCAAGATAATACCAAATTGTGTGACTTTTCCAATACCAATAATAATAATTTCCTTAGTACTCCGATTGCTCCTCTTAATGATGTTGAGTCTTGTGAAATCAATGCTTCTTTGCTAAATCTTGTTATGAAAGATCAATTCTCCGGCCTTCCTAGTGAAGATGCCGCTACCGCACTACTAGGGAAAAGGCTAGCAGCAGCGCGGGTTTTAGGTGTACCAGTAGTGCGGGGTGGGGCGCTACTAATAAGGCGCTACAGCTAACATATAGCAGTAGCGCATGGTCACCGGCGCTACTGCTACACAAGTGTAGCAGCAGCGCGGTTAATGGGAGCACGCTACTGCTAGTAGCTCTAGCGCCCTTTGCAGCAGCGCGCTACTACTATAGAGGCGCTGCTGCTAACTTCTATACACTCACTACTGCTAATTTAACAGGTTTTTGTTTCTTTGGGCATATTTGTTTTGTATTTGAACAGGCTTTATAGAAGAATCTTTAGCACATAGAAATGTCATCATGATACACATACAAATGCCTGCGAGACCACGAATATAATCATAGCATATACATACAAATAGTCTCATCATAATCATCATCCAACACAAAGTGGTCTCTCGTCATCATCTCGAAAATAGCGATGCAAGTCCTTGATTACTTGCAAATACATCGTCATCCATCTAAACAATGGCATACGCGAGAAGACCTATCACTTTGAGTACATGAGTTCGTATCCCTCTCTCGCATTAGCGTGAACCTAAACTAACTACTGCCTGTCGCTCGGAAACCGGAAACCGGAAACACCTGGGCCTGACACTCCAGCCACTCATCGTATATATACTCCTGGCATAGCAATTCTTCTCCATCGATGATCTATGCACCTGCATCGTCACATGAGTCGATGATATGCAACATATATAGTTGAGCAACAGAAAGAGACAGACTTGACAAGAATAGAAACAACATATCATAAGCATAAATAACAAAGTTCATCGTACCCAAAATTCCCTAACTAGAGTGATCTTCGCTAGTCGAGGAGGAGGACGGTTTAATTACATCACAAATAAAGTTTCACTGCGCATAACTCAAAGTTTTGTCATACAGATAGTATGGACTAAACAGACACATTGTCATATATCGACAATCACTCCAACATGCCGTGCCATCCATCGAGGTCAGGGAGATAGTCCCCGAGCTTAGTGAAAGGCTTCATGTCGAGACGCTGAGAGGCTATCCATGTTCGGACGTCTTCCCGCGACATTTGTCCTTTTCCGTAGAACATCCCTGTTTTTCCGACGACCTCTTTCATGATGATTTGGGCAAGTTCGTGCTGGATGTTATAGAACTCAGCTCGAAGTCGATGATCCTCGATATCTCCTATGTCCTTTGCCCATTGCAGAATATGGGCATCGCCAGATCTAGGTGACATGTGAAGGTTCTGGTGATCCCGTCTGTACTCCAGCATGTGGTGTAGGACATAGAATCCATCATTAAGAGAATCGTTCGGTTGCTGGATGCAGCAGAAGTCGGTCTTATGGCTGAAGGCAGCCCTGCCGCCCCTTCTCTTCTTGTCCCTAACCTCTCCACCCCTTGCTTGGTAGTAAAACATAGCACTGTCGAGAACATCTTTGATGTGGGTGTAATCCTTTTTGTGAATGTTCTTCGACGAGTCCAAGTAAAGAGCGTGGGAGAATCGGGGGTAGAGGATGATGAGGACGGCGCGCCCGCCGCTGCGCAAAATAAGTACACCTCAAATTAATTAGCCTCCACCGTGCAAATGAATTATTGAAATCGAAGGAAGGATAGCAGCGCGGATGACTTACACGAGATGATAAGGCACGAGAATCGCCTCCTTGTCCTTATTGGCGAGCATGAAACTGACAATGTAATCCCTCGCGTATTCACGCTGCTCTGCACAGACTCCCAAGAAGCTCTCGTGCATGTAGTACGGGTCAGCGACACATATATGACGTATCTGCTCAACCCCAATGATGTAGTTCATGTGCAAGGCATAAAAGCGGACAAACGTAAAATCCAGCTTCTTCACGTGAAACATGTCGAATATGTAATCGAATCGGAGGAAGAACTTATCCGCAGGGAAGCTGTCGACGTACGACATTTGCCGCGGAACGTTAACCACGTAGAGTGGGTATCCTGGATCTTTCGAGGCGATGAGGCATTTCTCTATCCGCAGCACATCATCATGAAGTCTCCTTAGATCGCCGAATCTGGCCCGTAGCGCTGTTGCAGGTAGGATTGGTTGACCGGGGATATGCCATTTATCCGCATCGGGGATATTTATACGGTCCTGAAGCCGAGGCTGCTGAGGCGTCTGGATCATAGAATCAGATTTTTTGCCTTTCCTCGCTCTCTTCCTAGACTTCTTTACTACCGGAAGGTCGTCAATAATACGTTGAGACGGTAATTCAGGCACCAACTCATGACGCTCAAACCCTGAGGAGGCGCCAGTATAGACATACTGTTCTGCGCCATCGTCATCCTCATCCTCATCCATGGCGACGTCATGAGCGACTAATGGAGCCTCCTCCTTACCCCATCCGCTATCACCCAACCCGACACCCGACGCTAATTGGGTAGGTGGGGTGTTGATGTTCATACCTTGCTGAGGCTGCGTGCTCGTGGGTGTGCTCCCGGCCACCTCCAGACGAAGCAGACTCTTTGGCCACAACAGGACCCACCCATTGCAACAATCACCAAGCCGTTGCGGTGTCTCCTCGTCATCCACCAGTAGTGTTGGAGGAGGCAAATTCTCGTGGCCCGGTTTGACACTGGCCATGGAAACCTTGAAGATGTTCGGGGGGATCGGCCGGCTGTGGAACAATGGTTCCTTCGGCTTCATTATTGTCGCCTTCCCCACGGCCACCTTCTGGTCGCCGATGGTGTACAATATGGTGCACGGGGTTTCGTCGGCCTGCAAAGAAAAGTCTGCGACGCGAGACATCCGAAAGGCAACGAAAACGGGAGATTATACAGTTATATTGAAGGGGGCCGGTGTGACAGATACCGTGAGGGCGTCGAGCTCAGCCAAACACGAAGCACCGCCGAGCACGTCTGGTGCGGGAGCAGGTGCGGGAGCCGGTGCGGGAGCAGGTGCTCCCAAGAAGTCAGCAAGGGGAAAGTCCTCTGCATTTTTTTCTGGATTTTTCCTTGTCCAAGTGATAACGCCCATCACCAAGGAAGTAGACAAATCTGCAACCGCCTGTTTTACGGCAGCTACCGCTGTTGTGACTGTCTGAGATGATTTCTTCTCAACCGCAATCTCAACCTTCTTGTCGATGTTTTCTTCAGTTAACCTTCGTCTTTCCTTTCTCTCCTCCGTGGTCTCACGGTAGTACTTCTTCCACGTGGCACCGTCTCCGACACCGCGCACGCGTCCATACGACGGTCGAGTATCCACCGGTTGTCGTTTCAATATGTTCAACGCCCGGTTGAATGGAGTGTCCCACTTGGGCCTCGCCAATGCCTCAGACGGCGAGTCGCTTTCGACCGCAATCCGGTGTTGCTCTCTCTGCAAAAGGCACAAGGATCGTTTACAAATATGACTAACGTGTGCAGTCGAATTGATCAGAAACTAAAATTACCAGCAGTATCATGAACTCCGTAATGACCGGTGTTGTCTCGTAAACCTTCTTCACTGGGTCCCAACGGTGCCGGGCCCTCAGGACGTCATGCTCCTGCGGGACGGTGAAATCCGCCAAGGGGTCTGGGATGCCCAGACTCGCGGCTTCCGCGTCCTCCTTGGCCCATTTGGACCTCTTTCCGCCGTAACCACGGCTTCCGAGGTGGTGGCTCCCAATGTTCCTCTTTTGAAGCCCCTTCTTGTACATAGACTTTTTTTTGGCAGCTTCGGCCTCGCAAGCCTCCTTGAATATTTGAAACTGCTCTTCCGTGATTGTCGGATTATCCTTTACAATCTCGGAGTAGGGTTCCCCGTCGTTGATCTTTGCTTTTACTCAATTTTTCCAGGCGGCCAACGTGTCGCTAAACTTGGTCATGGCGTGTTTGTTTATCTTCTTCATTGCCGGGTCCTCGTCTGGATCTTCATAATCCTTCTCATTCCGTCCCGGGAACAAGAATATCTGGTACAACTTCTTTAGGAGGGAGCTCCTCATATTTTCTATGTTCTGTAGTTTCTCATCATTGATGGTGGCGGTTGCCCGTACGATGCAGCCTATTTGATTGCCGTAGCACGCGCGCACTTCCTCGGGCGCCTTTGGCTCAAAATTGCCGTCGTCCACCTCCGTGACCACCAGTCTAGTAGTCCTGAGTTTGTTAGGAACTCGTTGCCTCTTTGCTTTCGGTTCTACACCGGCTCCGCTCCCCGAGGCAGCACCGGTCTCAGCGCCGATCTCGATGCCGGTCTGAATCTCAGCGCCGGTCTTAGTCTCAGCACCGGTCTGCGTGTCGGTCTCAGTCCCCGATGCCACCGGTGGGCCCAGCAACAACATCGGTTGATCGTCGGTAAGGCTAAAATATTCGTCTGCCGCCAGGGAGACGTCGTCGCAATCACTAGAACCCTGTCCTTCATCGTTCCTTGCCATGTTTCCTATGATTAAATCTAGTTAATTAATTCTAGACCTAATAAAATGAATAATGACATAAAAAGGACTATTGTTTTGCAGGAATGTTGACTCCTTCCTGGTGCGGCAAATCCCTGGCACTCGATATGTCCTAGTTTGTAGCACAAGTCATGCCGAAATTCATGGAAAATTTCGGCATGACCTTTGCTAAAAAGTGGACAAATCGAGAACCTGAAATTTGCCGGAACAGAAATGAATCAACATTCAGGCAAAACATAGACCACTCAGCATCATTCCCTGGAAACAACAAAGCCACTTGGGCACAATCGAACAACTTCAATGAAAAGATATAACATGAGCAAACACTATTGAGGAATTTGCATATAACATGGCCACTTCAATGAAAAGATATAATCAACAATAATGGAATATGCAAATGAACATCAATGACATATAGCTACTGTTCTGTTTGACCAAGTTTTTGAAAAGAAAAACAATTCTGTTTTTTGTTTATAGCTAAATGCCATAGCTAATGCTTTTTATTTATAGCTAAATACTTTTGTTTTTTGTATAAAGCTAAAAGTCTAGGAACTACATTTTCTCTAACCCTTTTGACCTCACCAGAATTTCCACAGCAAGACCTTAGTACCTACACCCAATTTCTTAAAAAATATTCAGGTCCATAGTCCAAATAATTCAAATTTCATTTGAATGAAATTTGGAACAAATTCAGGTCCGTAGTCAAAATATTTTTTTATAGCTAAGTGTTTTTTATACCCTCTGTTAATTTAAATCTAAATGCTACTATTATTTATATACCCTCTATTAGTTTAAAGCTAAATGGAATTACTGTTTAGGAATTTTCATAAAAATTGCCCTAGCTAATTTCCTAAAAAAATTGCAAATCATTTTTCCTAAATGCTATAAAATGCCTACTGCCCTAAAAAAATCTAGGGTTCATATGAACACCTGGGGTTCATATGAACATCAACACAGTATCAACACATATATATATAATTGCCCTAGCAGAGAGAAATAGGAGGGTAGGGACAGGAGAGGCATAGCCTTACGGTCGGCGGCGAGGGCAGGCTCTGGCTCGGGCAGCGGCGGTGAGGTCGAGGGCGGCGGCGGTGAGCTCGAGGGAGGCGACAGTGAGGTCGACGACGGACTTGGGCGGCGGCTGTGAGGTCGAGGGGGCGGCCTCGGGCGGTGGCGGTGTGGTCGAAGGCGGCGGGCGGCGGCGGTGTGGTCGAAGGCGGCCTCGGGCTGTGGCGGTGTGGTCGAAGGCGCGCGGCAGGGCAACGGCGGCGATGGAGTAGTTGGGGGACAGGGGGGAGTAGAGAGGGGGGAAAAGGACTTAGCGAAATTTTGAGCCAGGGCCGCCGGGATTTGAGTCAAACTAGCAGCAGCGCGTTTTGATGAAACGCGCTATAGCTAAGATAGCTATAGCGTATTCCAGAGAAACGCGCTGCAGCTAACCCTTTCTTTTTTCTTTTGTTTTCTTTACATTTTCTTTTTTTCATTTCTCCTTTTTCTATTTCTTTCATTTTAATTTACTTTTCTACTTATTTTTCTATTTATTTTCTTTTACATAGCAGTAGCGCTGTAAAGAAGAAACGCGCTGCTACAATGTTTTTAGTAGTAGCGTGCTTCTGGGAGAAGCGCTGCTACTATTCCTAGCCTACCGGCACCAGTGAGAGAATTTTAGTAGTAGCTCTTTTCTGTGGAGATGCGCTACTGCTAAAATAATGATTGTAGCGTGGTTTTGCAACAAGCGCTACTACTAAGTAGTGCTAGCGCCGAGTTTTGACCAACGCTACTGCTATACCTCTGTGTATAGCGTTTTCCCTAGTAGTGCCCATCTAAACAACTTTGTTGATTTGGGTGAGATGCAAAAGAAGAAATATATGGATAATGATATTATTAAATTGAAGTTATTTCCGTTTTCACTTAGGTATCGTGCTAAAATTTGATTTTCGTCTTTGCCTAAAAATAGTATTGATTCATGGAATAAGTGCAAAGATGCCTTTATCTCTAAGTATTTTTCCTCCTGCTAAGATCATCTCTCTTAGGAACGATATTATGAATTTTAAACAACTTGATCCTAAGCATGTTGCCCAATCTTGGGAAAGAATGAAATTGATGATCCGCAATTGCCCTACTCATGGTTTGAATTTATGGATGATCATACACAAAATTTATGCCGGATTGAATTTTGCTTCTAGAAATCTTTTAGATTCGGCCGCGGGAGACACGTTTATGGAAATCACCTTAGGAGAAGCTACTAAGCTCCTTGATAATATTCTGGCTAATTATTCTCAATGGCACACCGAAAGATCTACTAGTAAAGAAGTGCATGCTATAGAAGAAATTAATGTATTGAGTGGAAAGATGGATGAACTTATGATATTGTTTGCTACTAAGAATGCTCCTATTGATCCTAATGATATGCCTTTATCTACTTTGATTGCGAATAATAATGAATCTATGGATGTGAATTTTGTTGGTAGGAATAATTTTGGTAACAATGCTTATAGAGGAACCTTTAATCCTAGACCGTTCCTTAGTAATCCCTCTAATAATTATGGAAATTCCTACAATAATTCTTATGGAAATTTTAATAAGATGTCCTCTGATTTTGAAAATAGTGTGAAATAATTTGTGGTTTCTCAAAAGAATTTTAATGCCTTGCTTGAAGAAAAATTGCTTAAAGTTGATGATTTGGCTAGGAACGTTGATAGACTTTCGCTTGATGTTGATTCTTTGAAACTTATATCTACTCCTCCTAAGAATGATATCAATGAGTCTCTCAAAGCTATGAGAATTTCCATTTATGAGTGCAAGGAAAGAACCGCTAGATTGCATGCCAAGAAAGATTGCTTTCTGAAGGCGTGTTCTTCTAGTTTCCATGAAAATAATGATGAAGATCTAAAAGTTATTGATGTGTCCCCTATTAAATCTTTGTTTTGCAATATGAATCTTAATAATGATGGGACTGGAGATAAGTCAAATTTAGTTAAAAGGCGTCCCAATGATTCGGAGTTTTTAGATCTTGATGCTAAATTTGGTAAAGTGGGATTGGAGAGGTCAAAACTTTACATAGTGATGAACCCACTACTTTGGATTTCAAGGAATTTAATTATGATAATTGTTCTTTAATAGATTGTATTTCCTTGTTGCAATCCGTGTTGAATTCTCCTCATGCTTATAGTCAAAATAAAGCCTTTACCAAACATATTGTTGACGCCTTGATGCAATCTTACAATGAAAAACTTAATTTGGAAGTTTCTATACCTAGAAAACTTAATGATGAGTGGGAACCTACTATAAAGATTAAAATTAAAGATCATGAGTGTTATGCTTTGTGTGATTTGGGTATTAGTGTTTCCACAATTCCGAAAACTTTATGTGATATTCTTGGTTTCCATGATCTTGATGATTGCTCTTTAAATTTGCACCTTGCGGATTCCACCATTAAAAAGCCTATGGGAAGGATCAATGATGTTCTTATTGTTGCAAATAGGAACTATGTGCCTGTAGATTTTATCGTTCTTGACATAGATTGCAATCTTTCATGTCCTATTATTCTTGGTAGACCTTTCCTTAGAACGATTGGTGCGATTATTGATATGAAGGAAGGGAATATTAGATTCCAATTTCCATTAAGGAAAGGCATGGAGCAGTTTCCAAGAAAGAAAGTCAAATTACCTTATGAATCTATCATGCGAGCTACTTTGAATCAAGTGCCAAAGATGGCACTACTTAGATCTATCCTCGCTTTTATGCCGAGCTTGGGGCGTTAAACAATAGCGCTTGTTGGGAGGCAACCAAATTTTATTTTAGTTTTTTTTGTTTTTGCTTATGTTTAGTAATAAATTTTGCATCTACTTTCTGTTTAGATGTGTTTTCTTGTTTTAATTAGTGTTTGTGCCAATTAGAACCTATAGGATAACCTATGGTAAGAGTTAATTTGATTCTGCTGAAAAACAGAAACTTTGCACTCACGAGAAAAAAATCAATAAATCACAGAAACGTGCTTTTGCGTTGATTCTTTTTTGCTGTAGATCAATAGACAAATTTCCTAGGGCGTCCTATTTTGGTAGGATTTTTAAGGCTCCAGACGTATTCGAAAGTTACAGATTGCTACAGACTGTTCTGTTTTTGACAGATTCTGCTTTTAGTGTGTTGTTTGCTTATTTTGATGTATCTATGGCTAGTATGTAGGAGTATGAACCATAGAGAAGTTGGAATACAGTTGGTTTAACACCAATATAAATAAATAATGAGTTCATTACAGTACCTTATGTGGTTGTTTTTCTTTCTTGCACTAACGGAGCTTATGAGATTTCCTGTTGAGTTTTGTGTTGTCAAGTTTTCAAGTTTTGGGTAAAGATTTGATGGACTATGGAATAAAGGGTGTCAAAAGCCTAAGCTTGGGGATGCCCATGGTACCCCAAGATATTAAAGGATAACCAAAAGCCTAAGCTTGGCGATGCCCCAGAAGGCATTCCCTCTTTCGTCTTCGTCTATCGGTAACTTTACTTGGAGCTATATTTTTATTCGCCACATGATATGTGTTTTGCTTGGAGCGTCGTGTATGATATTAGTCTTTTCTTTTTAGTTTACCACAATCATCCTTGCTGTACACACCTATTGGGAGAGAAATACTTAATTTGAAATTTATTATAATACTCTATGTGCTTCACTTATATCTTTTGAGCTAGATAATTTTTGCTCTAGTGCTTCACTTATATCTTTTAGAGCACAACGGTGGCTTAATTTTGTAGAAATTGTTGATCTCTCTTGCTTCACTTATATTATTTTGAGAGTCTCTTAGAACAGCATGGTACTTGTTATGGTTATAAAATTGGTCCTAGAATGATGGGCATCCAAGTTGGGTATAATAAAAACTATCACAGAAAGTGAATTGGATGCTATGATCAATTTGATACTTGATAATTGTTTTGAGATATAGAGGTGGGATATTAGAGTCATTCTAGTTGGGTAATTTTGAATTTAAAGAATACTTGTGTTGAAGTTTGTGATTCCCGTAGCATGCATGTATGGTGAACCGCTTTGTGATGAAGTTGGAGCACAATTTTATTTATTGATTGTCTTCCTTGTGAGTGGCGGTCGGGGACGAGCGATGGCATTTCCTCAAAACAGCCACAACACCTACCTATTATGGCATTTCCATAGCCATTCCAAGATATATTGACATGCAACTTTCCACCGTTCCGTTTATTATGACACGCATCATGATTGTCATATTGCTCTTTGCATGATCATGTAGTTGACATTGTATTTGTGGCAAAGCCACCTCATAATTTTTCATACATGTCACTCTTGATTCATTGCATATCCTGGTACACCGCCGGAGGCATCCATATAGAGTCATATCTTGTTCTAAGTATCGAGTTGTAATTTTGAGTTGTAAATAAATAAAAAGTGTGATGATCTTCATTATTAGAGCATTGTCCCAGTGAGGAAAGGATGATGGAGACTATGATTTCCCCACATGTCGGGATGAGACTTCGGACTTCAAATGAAAAAAAGGAGAACAGCCAAATGAAAAAAAGGAAGGCCAAAGAAAAAAAGAAATAAAAAAATAAGAAAAAATTGAGAGAAAAAGAGAGAAGGGACAATGCTACTATCCTTTTTACCACACTTGTGCTTCAAAGTAGCACCATGATCTTCATGATCGAGAGTCTCCTATGCTGTCACTTTCATATACTAGTGGGAATTTTTCATTATAGAACTTGGCTTGTATATTCCAATGATGGGCTTCCTCAAAATGCCCTAGGTCTTCGTGAGCAAGCAAGTTGGATGCACACCCACTTAGTTTCTTTTGTTGAGCTTTCATACATTTATAGCTCTTGTGCATCCGTTGCATGGCAATCACTACTCACTCACATTAATATCTATTAATGGGCATCTCCATAGCCCGTTGATACGCCTAGTTGATGTGAGACTATCTTCTCCTTTTTTTTCTCCACAACCACCATTCTGTTCCACATATAGTGCTATGTCCATGGCTCACGCTCATGTATTGCGTGAAAATTGAAATTTTTTGAGATTACTAAAGTATGAGACAATTGCTTGGCTTGTCATCGGGGTTGTGCATGATTAAATACTTTGTGTGATGAAGATAGAGCAACAACCAGAATATATGATTTTGTAGGGATAACCTTCTTTAGCCATGTTAATTTGAGAAGACATGATTGCTTTATTAGTATGCTTGAAGTATTACTATTTATTATGTCAGTATGAACTTTTGTTTTGAATCATTTGGATCTGAACATTCATGCCACAATAAAAAAAATTACATTGAGAAATTTGCTAGGTAGCATTCCACATCAAAAATTCTGTTTTTATCATTTACCTACTCGAGGACAAGCAGGAATTAAGCTTGGGGATGCTTGATACGTCTCCAACATATCTATAATTTTTGATTGTTCCATGCTATTATATTACCCGTTTTGGATGTTTATGGGCTTTACTTTACGGTTTTATATCATTTTGGGACTAACCTACTAACCGGAGGCCCAGCCCGAATTGCTGTTTTTTTTGCCTATTTTAGTATATCGAAGAAAAAAGGAATATCAAACAGAGTCCAAATGCGATGAAACCTTGGGGAACGATCTTTTTGGAACAAATGCCAACCGGGAGACTTGGAGTGGACATCAAGAAACAAGCGAGGCGGCCACGATGGTGCCCGGCGCGCCCCCTAGGGCTGGGCGCGCCCCCCACCCTCATGGGCCACTCGATCATCCACCGACGTACTTCTTCCTCCTATATATACACCCGTACCCTGAAACCATCAGAGGCGATCATGAAAATCTAATTCCACCGCCGCAACCTTCTGTATCCATGAGATCCCATCTTGGAGCCATTGCCGGCGCTCTGCTGGACGGGGAATCCACCATGGAGGGCTTCTACATCATCTCCAAGGCCTCTCCGATGAGTTGTGAGTAGTTTACCACAGACCTTCGGGTCCATAGTTATTAGCTAGATGGCTTCTTCTCTCTCTTTGATTCTCAATATAAAGTTCTCCTTCCTCTTCTTGGAGATCTATTCTATGTAACTCTTTTTGCGGTGTGTTTGTCGAGATCCGGTGAATTGTGGGTTTATGATCAAGTTTATCTATGAGAAATATTTGAATCTCCTCTGAATTCTTTTATGTGTGATTAAGTTATCTTTGCAAGTCTCTTCGAATTATCAGTTTGGTTTGGCATACTAGATTGATCTTTCTTGCCATGGGAGAAGTGCTTAGCTTTGGGTTCAATCTTGCTGTGTCCTTTCCAAGTGACAGCAGGGGCAGCAAGGCACGTATTGTATTGTTGCCATCGAGGATATGGGTTTTATATCATATTGCACGAGTTTATCCCTCTACATCATGTCATCTTTATTAATGCGTTACTCTGTTCTTCATGAACTTAATACTCTAGATGCATGCTGGATAGCGGTCGATGTGTGGAGTAATAGTAGTAGATGCAGAATCATTTCGGTCTACTTGTCATGGACGTGATGCCTATATACATGATCATGCCTAGATAATCTCATAACTACGCGCTTTTCTATCAATTGCTCGATAGTAATTTGTTCACCCACCGTAATAATTATGCTATCTTGAGAGAAGCCACTAATGAAACCTATGGCCCCCGGGTCTATCTCTTATCATATAAGCTTTCAATCTACTTTTATCTGCATCTTTACTTTTCCAATCTATATCATAAAATACCAAAAATATATTTATCTTATCATATTATCTCTATCAGATCTAACTTTCGCAAGTGGCCATGAAGGGATTGACAACCCCTTTATCGCGTTGGTTGCGAGGTTCTTGTTTGTTTGTGTAGGTGCGAGGGACTTTTGAGGAGCCTCCTACTGGATTGATACCTTGGTTCTCAAAAACTGAGGGAAATACTTACGCTACTATGTGAAAGCACAAGTGCTCCCTAGGTGGTTTTGGTAATTAATGTCAACATATCTCTTGTTGGACTAACACTTTTATCTAGTATGTTTCAGATAAGTTCAACAATGGAGTGGCATGGACTAAAGGATGTGGGAACTCCTTCAAGATGCTAAGGACAAAGGATTGGCTCAAGCTTCAAGCTCAAGACTCTTCATTTTACATTTTAGTGATCCAAGATCACATTGAGTCTATAGGAAAAGCCAATACTATCAAGGAGGGATGAGGTGTTGCTTAATGAGCCTCTTGCTTCATGTGCTTAGTGATATGCTCCAAATACCCTCAACTACTTTCCCACTTCCACACATATGTCCTAAACCTAAAGTCAAACTCGGCCCCACTGATTCTTTCTATCCGGCGCCACCGAGTTTGGATGTCTTAGCCACTGCCACAAACCCTAGGCAAATCGGTCAAACCGATAGGGATCTCGGTCTCACCGAGATGGGATTGTAATCTCTCTGTGTATGTCCATTATCAAAATCGGTCTCACCGAGTTTGAGCAATCGGTACTACCGAGATTACAATGCAAACTCTCTGGTTAACTTATTATCAAAATCGGTCCCACCGAGTTTGATAATCGGTCCAACCGAGTTTGCCTGACCAACTATCTGGTTAGCTAATTACCAAAATTGGTCCTACCGAGTTTGTGTAATCGGTCTCACCAAGATTACGTTATGCCCTAACCCTAACCGAATCGGTCCTACCGAGTTGCATTTCGGTCCCACCAAAAACCCTAACGGTCACATTATTTGCTAAATCGGTCTGACCGAGTTTAACAATTTGGTCCCACCGAGTTTGGTAGATTGTGTGTAACAGTTAGATTTTGTGTGGAGGCTATATATACCCCTCCACCTCCTCTTCATTCGTGGAGAGAGCCATCAGACTAAACCTACACTTCCAACTTACCATTTCTGAGAGAGAACCACCTACTCATGTGTTGAGGCCAAGATATTCCATTCTTACCATATGAATCTTGATCTCTAGCCTTCCCCAAGTTGCTTTCCACTCAAACCCTCTTTCCACCAGATCCAAATCCTATGAGAGAGAGTTGAGTGTTGGGGAGACTATCATTTGAAGCACAAGAGCAAGGAGTTCATCACCAACGCACCATTTGTTACTTCTTGGAGAGTGGTGTCTCCTAGATTTGCTAGGTGTCACTTGGGAGCCTCCGACAAGATTGTGGAGTTGAACCAAGGAGTTTGTAAGGGCAAGGAGATCGCCTACTTCTTGAAGATCTACCGCTAGTGAGGCAAGTCCTTCGTGGGCGACCGCCATGGTGGGATAGACAAGGTTGCTTCTTCGTGGACCCTTAGTGGGTGGAGCCCTCCATGGACTCGCGCAGCCGTTACCCTTCATGGGTTGAAGTCTCCATCAACGTGGATGTACGATAGCACCACCTATCGGAACCACGCCAAAAACATCTGTGTCTCCAATTGCGTTTGAATCCTCCAATCCCTTCCCTTTACATTCTTGCAAGTTGCATGCTTTACTTTCCGCTGCTCATATAATCTTTGCATGCTTGCTTGCTATGTGTTGTGAATGTTAAACTTGTGCCTAAACTCCACTCAAACTTTAAAGAAACTTAAAAACTGCAACTTTGGTACTTAGTGTCTAATCACCCCCCTCTAGACACCTGTTCTCAAGGTCCTACAAGAGGTATCAGAGCATTGGTCTCCATTGCCTTGGTTTAATCACCATTGGAGGAAGATGGATGAGTCTACTTTGGGGAGTCTTGGACATAGAGTGCCTATTCTTGATGGAGAGTACTTTCATGAGTGGAAAAATGAGATGCTTGTAATTTTCAATCAATATCATTTGAACAAGTACATTGCTAGTCCTTGTGCATCTTGTGTTGATCCTATGCATCCTACCCTTGATGAGTCTATTGACATGATTAGGAATGTTAGAACTGTTAATCTTATCACTAGAGGCTTGCCTAGAAACTTGATTATAAAACTGCCTACTCTTGAATGTTTGGTGATCGTCTATTTGAGCTTACAAACCTTATGCGTGCCAAAGGAAATGTTGGTATTATTAGTGATATTATTTCCGAAGCTATAAAAATTCATAGACAAGATCATTGTCAAAATCACTCTAACGAATCACCCTCTCTAGGATTTGATCCACCACATGACGATGTTGAACATGGATACTACGATGAGGATGATGATAGTGACTTCGATCTTGATTATGCAATGAGACATTTTGGTCTTATGGCAAATCTCCGGGATATATGTCAGGAGGAAAGGAATGGGTTCTTGATAGTGGATGTACCGATCACATGACCGGAGATAAAGACATGTTTCGTTAGCTTACTGATAATGATAGTCCTCGAAAGTATGTCACTTTCGGTGACAACTCAAAGGGTAAGGTGGTTGGCCTTGGTAAGGTGGCCATCTCACATGATAGCTCCATACAAAATGTCATGCTCGTTGAATCTCTTGGGTACAACTTACTTTCAGTATCTAGACTTGCTGATTTCGGTTTCAATGTTCTATTTACTGAAGTTGATTGCCAAGTGTTTCGTCGAGACAATCATAAAATGGTCTTTACCGGCATACGTAGAGGTGATCTATACATTGTTGATTTCACTAAAAAGGCTCAACCTAAAACTTGCTTCATTGCTAAATCCTCAAAAGGTTGGTTATGGCATAGACGACTAGGTCACGTTGGCATGAGAAACCTTGACAAGCTTATTAAAGGAAATCATATCCTTGGAGTTAATGATGTCATATTTGATAAGGATAGACTTTGCAGTGCTTGTCAAGCAGGTAAACAAGTTGGAGGTAGGCATCCTGTGAAGAACATCATAACCACAAAGAGGCCACTCGAGCTACTTCACATGGATCTCTTTGGTCCCAACTCTTACACGAGTCTCGGTGGAAATTCTTTTGGTCTAGTTATAGTTGATGATTTTTCTAGATTTACGTGGGTGTTCTTTCTTGATGATAAATCGCAGGTTCAAAAGATCTTCAAGAACTTCGCTAGGAAGGCCCAAAACCAATTTGAAGTGAAGATCAAGAAGGTTCGCAGCGACAATGGAACGGAGTTCAAGAATGCAAATGTGGACACCTTTCTTGACGAAGAAGGGATTTTACACGAGTTCTCGGCTACGTACACACCTCAACAAAATGGAGTTGTTGAGAGGAAGAACCGGACGCTCATCGAAATGGCGAGAACGATGCTTGATGAGTACAAGACGCCGAAGCACTTTCGGGCAGAAGCGGTTGAGACAGCTTGTCATGCAACAAATCGCTTGTATCTTCACAAGCTACTCGGCAAGACGGTATACGAGCTACTCACCAGTAACAAACCCCAAGTTGGATACTTTCGAGTATTCGGCTCAAAGTGCTACTTTCTTGATAAGCATCGTCGTTCTAAATTTGCTAAGTCTCATGAAGGTTTCCTACTAGGTTATGGCTCAAACTCTCACACTTACCGTGTCTATAACAATTTCACCCGAAAGGTTGAAGAGACGGTAGATGTGAAGTTTGATGAATCTAACGGCTCACAAGTAGAGCAATTGCCAATTGATGTAGGACACAAAGATCCTTCGGAAGCAATTCAAGACTTGTCTATTGGCAAGGTTCGTCCAACGGAGGTGAAGGAGAGTACCTCGTCTGTCCAAGTGGAAGCTTCTACTTCACGACAAGGTGAAGCAAGAGTTGATACGGAAGCATCCACAAGTGGGACACACCAAGATGAAGGAAACGAGGAAGTTCATCAAGATGAACGTCAACAACCTCCTTCTCCACCACAACAAGAGAACGACAACGCCAACAATGAAGAAGGCCAAGAAGAAGAAGAAGATGAAAAGAAGTTCAACCAAGAACCAAGCAAAAGCTTTCACGAGTTCGAGCAAGAATTGCTAAAGATCATCCCGTCGAGCAAATCTACAATGATATTCAAACCGGGAGAATCACTCGCTCTAAAACTCGTTTAGCTAACTTTTGTGAAAACTATTCTTTCATCTCTAGCATTGAACCTATGAAGGTCGAAGAAGCATTGGAAGATCCGGATTGGATAAATGCTATGCATGAAGAGCTACACAACTTTGAGATGAACCAAGTATGGACATTGGTTGAGAAGCCCGACAACAACCACAACATCATTGGTACCAAATGGGTGTTTCGCAACAAGCAAGATGAAGATGGACAAGTAGTTCGCAACAAAGCACGTCTCGTCGCCCAAGGCTACACACAAGTCGAAGGTATGGACTATGGTGAGACTTACTCCCCCGTTGCGAGACTTGAGACCATTCGCATCTTACTTGCCTATGCTAATCACCATGATATAACATTGTACCAAATGGACATTAAAAGTGCTTTTCTAAATGGTGAAATAGAGGAGGAAGTTTATGTTAAACAACCTCCCGGCTTTGTCAATCCTAAGAAACCCAATCATGTTTACAAACTTCACAAAGCTCTTTATGGACTTAAACAAGCTCCTAGAGCATGGTATAAATGCTTGACCAAGTTCCTTATTGAAAAAGGCTTTGAAATTGGAAAATTTGATTCTACTCTTTTTACTAAAAGGTTTAATGGTGAACTCTTTGTGTGCCAAATTTATGTTGATGATATTATATTTGGTTCAACTAACCCTCATTTTAGTGAAAAGTTTGGGAAGCTAATGTCGGAGAAGTTTGAGATGTCTATGATGAGTGAACTCAAATTCTTTCTTGGGTTGCAAATCAAGCAAACTAAGGAAGGTACTTTGTCTCTCAAACGAAGTACACTAAGGACTTATTCAAGAAGTTCAATATGCAAGAATGCAAAGGTATGTCTACACCCATGCCTACTAGTGGACATCTTGATTTGACCAAAGATGGTGAACCGGTCGATCAAAAGGTTTATCGCTCTATGATTGGTTCATTGTTATATCTATGTGCTTCACGTCCCGATATTATGCTAAGTGTGTGCATGTGTGCACGATATCAAGCTGCTCCTAAAGAATGTCATCTTAAGGCCGTGAAAAGGATAGTGAGATACTTAATCCATACACCAAATTTTGGCATTTGGTATCCTAAGAGGGCCTCTTTCGATCTTGTTGGCTATTCCGACTCGGACTATGCCGGAGACAAGGTTGATAGAAAGTCCACTTCGGGTACTTGTCAATTTCTTGGTAATATCTTGTGTCTTGGTCCTCCAAGAAAAAAAACTCGGTATCCTTATCCACCGCCGAAGCTGAATATATTGCCGCTGGTTCATGTTGTGCTCAATTACTTTGGATGACCCAAACTCTTAAAGATTATGGGATATATGTGAGACATGTTCCATTGCTTTGTGATAATGAAAGTGCTATCAAAATTGGTCATAATCCTGTGCAACATTCTCGAACTAAGCATATTGAAGTTTGTCATCATTTCATTCGAGATCATGTTGCTAAGGGTGACATTGATCTTAAACATGTTTGCACCGAAAAGCAATTAGCAGATATATTCACTAAACCTCTTGATGAGAAAGTGTTTTGCAGGTTAAGAGGAGAATTGAACATCATTGATGCTTCAAACTTGGAGTAGAAACTCCATTGGATACATGCAAGACATGGGCTTATGACTAATCCTTGATATTTTTTCTTATGATGAAAATCTTATGTCTTGGATATATTTGTATCTTGCATGTTATCTAACCCATGTAGGTACTTGGTTGAATCAAATTCCATGAGGTTGAAACCTACTCATATCTTGAGCAATCTCTACATCACCAAGTCTCTACACAAGGTGGTTGAAGACAAGGAAGCACAAAACTATTCAAACATATCCTTTGACAAATTCTATGTTGAGTTTCATGATTGTCATTTTTGGATATACAAGTGCTCTTCCTTGCAAGAACTAACCCATGTAGGTAGATAGACTCAAATTCCAAGTGGTGCTCCAAATTCTTGATGAGCTACATCAACCTTGAGCAACCCATGCAAGTTCAACTACATGGACAACACCACCAACCAAGGTATGTTATTCCATCTTAGAGAAGCTTTACTCCGAGTCATGAGTTATAGCAACTCGACAAGATGTGAATACATCAAGATGCTTAAACGAAAAATGGCAACCCCATTTTGAGCTTAAATGATGAGTATGGCCTATGATCAAGTGATCTCACTTGACTCCTAAGTCAATATAATCTAACATAGGTGACTTCGTCGCCGACCATCTCTAGATGAAGTTCCCTTGAGTTTTCCTTTCTGAGTTTTTCCATTTGTTTCATGCATTTGTGTTTCCCCTTTCAAAAAAAAACTTCATCTAGATTTCTTTCCGTTTTCTCTGCATTTTCTGCATCCAATTCGTTGCATATCATTTAGTTAATTCCTTGCAAATCTTTGTGAGATCTTACTAGTCTAGAGAGCTGAGGTGACAAGTGTTTTCACTGCGATGAACTCGGTTACACCGATTTGTTACTTTCGGTCCAACCGAAAACTCTCGGTACCACTGAAGCATACCACTCGGTGCCACCGATTTCACAACAGGAAAAATAGTTTGCCACTTATTCTGAGTTTCTTCTGTTCCAGCTCCACTCAATGAATCTTGTCCTCTACAAGCATCACATTTTTTATCATTGCTTTATGGTGTGACTCAAGGATCAAACCCATTCACGACAAATTCCATAGGGAGAGAGAGATTACATCTTTATCAAACCCTTCTTGGAAATTGATGTCAAAGGGGGGGAGAGAGATTACATCAAAACTTATCATTTAGAGAGAGAGATCACATCTCATAGGGGGAGAGAGATCTCCAAGGGGAGAGAATACTAGTAGAAAGTATTTCTCAAGGATCCCAGATGCTTGGTGTTCAAGAGGAGAGATGCCACATGTCTTCTTGAGGGGAGAGACATGTTCATATGATCTGTTGTGCTCATTTTACATTAGCATACTTTAGCTCTAAACTTTAGCTCTGATCTTCATTCATATCTTTCAGCTCTGCTTTCTTTCAGCTCTGATTTTCTGTTCCCTATCTTCTCCCAGTATCCCATGTTACATTCAGGGGGAGCAAGACATCTAAGGGAAAGAAATCATTTAAATTCATTACATATCTTTACTCTTGGGGACATGTGTAATCAAATGTGGTACTTAGTACTCACTATGTACATGTCATCCCAGTCTTGGTATTCTTGTGGTGTCTTTTGTTTGCTATGGCTAGTAGATGCATCTGTGTTATCTAACCTTGTTTACACAGGTTCATTCCATCCTAAGCCTACTCAAGACTACAAGGTAAGTATATGCATCACAATCATGTGTATGAGGAATTCTTGCTGATGTACATACTGTTTGCAAGAAGGACTCATGGACATGAAGGTATTCTCTTTAATACTTTTTGCTCTGATGCATATAGCCAAGATACATGTAACACATTGCCTGCTCTATCATGGTTATGCTATCACATGCTTCTATATTTCATATTCACATGATTGCATACATGTAGGGGGAGCCTATGTTTGTTACATGTCTTTCCAAAGATTTACTTGCTATTCTTTACATCCTTATCTAAAGCTTTGATGTATGTTGCCATCAATTACCAAAAAGGGGGAGATTGAAAGCACAAGTGCTCCCTAGGTGGTTTTGGTAATTAATGTCAACATATCTCTTGTTGGACTAACACTTTTATCTAGTATGTTTCAGATAAGTTCAACAATGGAGTGGCATGGACTAAAGGATGTGGGAACTCCTTCAAGATGCTAAGGACAAAGGATTGGCTCAAGCTTCAAGCTCAAGACTCTTCATTTTACATTTCAGTGATCCAAGATCATATTGAGTCTATAGGAAAAGCCAATACTATCAAGGAGGGATGAGGTGTTGCTTAATGAGCCTCTTGCTTCATGTGCTTAGTGATATGCTCCAAATACGCTCAACTACTTTCCCACTTCCACACATATGTCCTAAACCTAAAGTCAAACTCGGCCCCACTGATTCATTCTATCCGGCGCCACCGAGTTTGGATGTCTTAGCCACTGCCACAAACCCTAGGCAAATTGGTCTCACCTATAGGGATCTCGGTCTTACCAAGATGGGATTGTAATCTCTCTGTGTATGTCCATTATCAAAATCGGTCTCACCGAGTTTGAGCAATCGGTACTACCGAGATTACAATGCAAACTCTCTGGTTAACTTATTATCAAAATCGGTCCCATCGAGTTTGATAATCGGTCCAACCGAGTTTGCCTGACCAACTCTCTGGTTAGCTAATTACCAAAATCGGTCCTACCGAGTTTGTGTAATCGGTCTCACCGATATTACGTTATGCCCTAACCCTAACCGAATCGGTCCTACCGAGTTGCATTTCGGTCCTATCGAATACCCTAACGGTCACATTATTTGCTAAATCGGTCTGACTGAGTTTAACGATTCGGTCCCACCGAGTTTGGTAGATTGTGTGTAATCGTTAGATTTTGTGTGGAGGCTATATATACCCCTCCACCACCTCTTCATTCGTGGAGAGAGCCATCAGACTAAACATACACTTCCAACTTACCATTTCTGAGAGAGAACCACCTACTCATGTGTTGAGGCGAAGATATTCCATTCCTACCATATGAATCTTGATCTCTAGCCTTCCCCAAGTTGCTTTCCACTCAAACCCTCTTTCCACCAGATCCAAATCCTATGAGAGAGAGTTGAGTGCTGGGGAGACTATCATTTGAAGCACAAGAGCAAGGAGTTCATCACCAACGCACCATTTGTTACTTCTTGGAGAGTGGTGTCTCCTAGATTGGCTAGGTGTCACTTGGGAGTCTCCGACAAGATTGTGGAGTTGAACCAAGGAGTTTGTAAGGGCAAGGAGATCGCCTACTTCGTGAAGATCTACCGCTAGTGAGGCAAGTCCTTCGTGGGCGACGGCCATGGTGGGATAGACAAGGTTGCTTCTTCGTGGACCCTTCATGGCTGGAGCCCTCCGTGGACTCGGGCAGCCATTACCCTTCGTGGGTTGAAGTCTCCACCAACGTGGATGTACGATAGCACCACCTATCGGAACCACGCCAAAAACATACGTGTCTCCAATTGCGTTTGAATCCTCCAATCCCTTCCCTTTACATTCTTTCAAGTTGCATGCTTTACTTTCCGCTGCTCATATACTCTTTGCATGCTTGCTTGCTATGTGTTGTGAATGTTAAACTTGTGCCTAAACTCCACTCAAACTTTAAAGAAACTTAAAAACTGCAACTTTGGTACTTAGTGTCTAATCACCCCCCCTCTAGACACCTCTTCTCAAGGTCCTACACTATGCTGCATCAACCTTTCATCTTCAAGGAAAACCAACGCAAGCTCAAGACGTAGCAGTCAAGTCAATCACATCATTCTCTAATGATATGATCCCGTTAATTAAATGAGAACTCATGTCTATGTCTAGGAAACTTAACCATCTTTGATTCAAAGAGCTAGTCAAGTATAGGCATACTAGTGACACTGTTTGTCTATATTCACACATGTACTAAGTTTCTGGTTAATACAATTCTAGAATGAATAATAAACATTTATCATGATATAAGGAAATATAAATAACAACTTTATTATTGCCTCTAGTGCATATTTCCTCCAGTCTTCCACTTGCACTAGAGTCAATAATCTAGATTACACAGTAATGAATCTAACACCCATGGAGTCTTGGTGCTGATCATGTTTTGCTCGTGAGAGAGGCTTAGTCAACGGTTCTGCAACATTCAGATCTGTATGTATCTTGCAAATCTCCATGTCTCCCTCCTTGACTTGATCGTGGATGGAATTGAAGCATCTCTTGATGTGCTTGGTTCTCTTGTGAAATCTGGATTCCTTTGCCAAGGCAATTGCACCAGTATTGTCACAAAAGATTTTCATTGGACCCGATGCACTAGGTATGACACCTAGATCGGATATGAACTCCTTCATCTAGATTCCTTCATTTGCTGCTTCCGAAGCAGCTATGTACTCCGCTTCACATGTAGATCCCGCCACGACGCTTTGCTTAGAACTGCACCAACTGACAGCTCCACCGTTCAATATATATACATATCCAGTTAATGACTTAGAGTCATCCGGATCAGTGTCAAAGCTTGCATCGACGTAACCATTTACGACGAGTTCTTTGTCACCTCCATAAATGAGAAACATATCCTCAATCCTTTTCAGGTATTTCAGGATGTTCTTGACCGCTTTCCAGTGATCCACTCCTGGATTACTTTTGTACCTCCCTGCTAAACTTATAGCAAGGCACACAACAGGTCTGGTACACAAGATTGCATTCATGATAGAGCCTATGGCTGAAGCATAGGGAACTCTTGCATTTTCTCTCTATCTTCTGCAGTGGTCGAGCATTGAGTCTGACTCAACTTCACACCTTGTAACACAGGCAAGAACCTTTCTTTGCTTGATCCATTTTGAACTTCTTCAAAACTTTATCAAGGTATATGCTTTGTCAAAGTCCAATTAAGCGTCTTGATCTATCTCTATAGATCTTGATGCCCAATATATAAGCATCTTCACCTAGGTCTTTCATTGAAAAACTCTTATTCAAGTATCCTTTTATGCTATCCAGTAATTCTATATCATTTCAATTCAACAATATGTCATCCACATATAATATTAGAAATGCTACAGAGCTCCCACTAACTTTCTTGTAAATACAGGCTTCTCCAAAAGTCTGTATAAGGCCATATGCTTTGATCACACTATCAAAACGTTTATTCCAACTTCGAGATGCTTGCACCAGTCCATAGATGGATTGCTAGAGCTTGCACACTTTGTAAGCATCCTTTGGATTGATAAAACCTTCAGGTTGCATCATATCACTACAAAAGAAAGACACATCCATGACATTTTGGCCCGAACGAAATTTTTTTCTGTCATACATATGATGTATCTATGATGATAATTGTGACAAAACCCAGTATCATCATAGATGTGGTGGGCTCCTACTTCTATGACAAAAAATCATGACAGAAAATGGGATTTTCGTCCTGGGCGGGCCAGAGACGCAGCTACATGACATTCTTTGGGCCGTCCATGACGGAAAAACCCGTGGTAGAAGCGAGGGGGGCGGGGAAATTTCGGGGAGTTGCCGGTTACGGTGGGAGGTCGGGGGCCGAGCGATGCGCGTTTCTCTAGTACACGTACGCGCGTGTGTGCGAGGCTTTGGCTCTAACTGAACCCGAGCGAGGCGTTGGGCTCTAACTGAACCCGAGCGATTGCACTGCAGGCTACGCGTTACTGAACCTGAGCGATCAATCGATGGCTGTTAACTGAACTCCATGGAGCGATTCCTTCGCTACTGCTGCTAACTGAAGCCGATCGATTGGATGAACAGCGAGCATTGCGCGCGGGGGGAGGGCGATTGGATGAACAGTGAGCGGTGGCGTTGCCTCTGGATGAACAGGACCCCGTGGTGTGGAGGGCGGGATGAACAGTAGACGGTGGAGGGGTGGCCGTGGAGGGGTGGTTGAACAGGACCCCGTGGTGTGGAGGGCTGGATGAACAGTAGACGGTGGAGGGGTGGTTGAACAGTAGCCGGTGGAGTAGTGCGCGGTGGAGGCTGGATGAACAGGAGCCCATGAAGGCTGGAGGAGGTCGACGGTAGCCCGTGGAGGCTGGAGGAGGTCGACGGTGGAGACGAACAGTATCCCATGGAGTCCCGTTTTGCGGTACGCCACACCCCTCCCGATGAACAAGACCCCCGTTTCGACCGTAGGAGGTCCGTTTCGTCTGTTTTGCGTTACACCACACCCCTCCCGATCAACAGGACCCCCATTTCGACCGTAGGAGGTTCGTTTCCTACGTTTTGCGGTACGCCACACCCCTCAAGATCAACAAGACCCCCGTTTCGACCGTAGGAGGTCCGTTTCCTCCGTTTTGCGGTACGCCACACCCCTCCCGATCAACAGAACCCCCGTTTCGACCGTAGGAGGTCCATTTCCTCCGTTTTGCAGTACGCCACACCCCTCCCGATCAACAGGACCCCGTTTCTAATGTAGGAGGTCCGTTTCCTCCGTTCTACGGTAAGCCAGGCCTCGTTTCCATCGCCTGTTCCGTCCAAGTCCTCCCGATGAACACGACCACGCATTCCGTTCCGACCCAGCCGGTCGGCTCCCCATGAATATGACGACGACGTTGTTTCACTGTTCCGACCCAGCCATGTACGAATGTGCGAGTAGGCGTTCGAGACCCTGCCCATATGTACGTATGTGGTCGTATTTTCTTTCTTGCACCCTCGCCGCTGTATGTACGTGTACATGCTACGTGTGCGCCTCTACTATGACACGTGCGCGCCTCTACTACGACACGTGCACGCCTCTACATCGACCAGTATGTACGTACACGTTCGCGACCAGAATGACAACGCTACGTACGTTTCGACCAGGTGGGTCCCAACTGTCAAACACTTCCTTGCCTGCGAAGATGTAGCTGGTGGGTCCCAGCAGTCAGGTGGGCGAATCGTTTTTTTTGCCCGGACGCACTTCCTTGCGTGCGAAGATGTAGCTGGTGGGTCCCAGCAGTCAGGGGGGCGAATCGTTTTTTTTGCCCGGACGCACTTCCTTGCGTGCGAAGATGTAGCTGGTGGGTCCCAGCAGTCAGGGGGGCGAATCATTTTTTTTGCCCGGACGCACTTCCTTGCATGCGAAGGTGCAGCTGGTGGGTCCCAGCAGTCAGGGGGGAACATTTTTTTTTGCAAAATACGATGGCCCGTCCGGTGGGTCCCTGCTGTCAGGTGGATGAATAATTATGGCCTCTCCACATACAGTCCACGTCCGATGGAAGTCGTTCCTTGACCACGCTGCGCCGAGAGCACCAGGGCGGTGGACGACGGCGAGGCCTAGGAAGGGGACGACGGGGAGCCAGGGAAGACGCGGCAGTGTAAGCCCGTGCGGAGAGGAGTACGAGGGTTCACTAGTTAGGCTGCGGTGTGAGGCTGCCGTGGCCGTAGGGCCTGGACAGCGGTGGGAATAGTAGGGGCGGTGAGGCCTCCGTGGCAGCACATCCGGCCACGGGAAGCAGGAGCATGCAGCACGACCGTCACTGCTTTGGGCGGCTGGAGCAAGAAGACCAGAGATTGAAGAAGCACTACTGCCGTTGGATGGACATCGTACGGTCACTGGAGCTAGAATCGTTTATATTGACTAAGTTGACAAAGCCCTCCGTCCCCTTCAACTTAGTAGGCCCACAAGTCAGCCTCCCACAAAGGTGGGTCCCAGCTAGCAGGGGGGCTATTCATTTTTTTGTGCGTAATAAGGACGCACTTCTAGTGGGTCCGAGCTGACAGCAGGGGGAACGTTTTTTTTCGTGAAATACAGTGGCCCGTCGGGTGGGTCCCAGCAGTCAGGGGCAAACGTTTTTTTGCGAAATACTGGTGGCCCGTCCGGTGGGTCCCTACTGTCAGGTGGAGGAATAATTATTTTCCGCGTAATAAGGAGGCACTTCCTTGCGGCTGTCGTGGACCTTGCTGTCGGCCTCTTCACGTACAGTATTCTTCCGATGGAATTCGGTCGTTGACCACATTGACCACGCTGCGCCGAGAGCACCACGGCAGTGGACGACGGCGAGGCCTAGGAAGGGGACGACGCGGAGCCGGGGAAGACGCGGCAATGGATGCCCACGCGGAGAGGAGTACGAGGGTTCACTGGTTCGGCTGCGCTACCGTCGCCGCAGAATAACAGGGGGTGTGGGTGAGTGGAGTGGAGGGATGGCCTGGGCAGTGGTGGGAGTAGTATGGAGGCGGTGAGGCCTCCACGGCAGCACAGCCGGCCACGGGAGGCAGGAGCAGGCGGCACGACCGGCGCTGCTTTGGGCGGCTGGAGCAAGAAGACCAAAGGTTGAAGAAGCACTATGGCCGTTGGATGGACATCATACGGTCAGTCGAGCTAGAATCGTGCATATATTAACTAAGTTGACAAAGCCCTTCGTCCCCGTCAACTTAGTAGGCCACGTCAACTTAGTGGACATCATATGGAGAGTATTCTTTTTTTTTGGGCGTAATAAGGAGGCACTTCCTTGCGTGCGAAGATATAGCTGGTGGGTCCGAGATGTCAGCGGCGGCAACATTTTTTCCGCGAAATACAGAGGCCCTTTCGGTGGGTCCCAGATGTCAGGTGGAGGAATCATTATTTTGCGCGTAATAAGGAGGCATTTCCTTGCGTGCGGCTGTGGACCCAGCTGTCAGCCTCTCCACGTACAGTCCACTTCAGATGCATGTCGGTCGTTGACCACGTTGACCACGCCACGCCGACAGCATCAGGGCGGTGGACGATGGCGAGGCCTAGGAAGGGAACGACACGGAGGCAGGGAAGACTCGGCAGTTGTTTCCCACGCGAAGGGGAGTACGACTGTACGAGGGTTTACTAGTTCGTCTGCCGTCGCCGGAGAATAACAGTAGGTGTGGGACTGTGGGTGAGTAGAGGGATGGCTAGGCCTGCGATGGGAGTACGGCGGGGCGGTGAGGCCTGCGCGGCAGCACAGCCGGCCGCGTGGAGGAGAGAGCAGGCAGTCCCTCCGGCGCTTGTTTGAGCGGTTGCAGCAGGAATAGCAGAGATTGAAGAAGCACGACGGCCGTTGATTGGACATCCAATAGTATACAGGCCATCTGTGGAAAACTGCATACAGCCCATCTGCCATTATTTCAAATAGTTTACAACCCATTTGCTAATTCTTACGGGTTTTTTTGGAGCCCATATTCTTTTTGTTAGCATTACAGCCCATATTATGGCCCCGGTTAAAAAATTATATGAAATTTTGCATATGTCGGTGCAGTTTGAACTGTTTTTAATCCCAAAATTTGGAGTCACATTCAGACTGATTTTAAAAATAAATGTATATCAATATAAAATCCAATAAATTGTCCACGCATAAAAATCAATGCAATTTAAAATCTCGAAATAAAAAAAAGATATTTGAAACTAATTGCCGGTTTGATGTGTTTTAAAAATGTACAACCCATTTCTCATTACTGATAGGTCATTTTCTCGGCCAGCCGAATGAAGCTCTCCTTGTATTGAAAGATTTGCAGCCCAACAGGCCTGATAAAGCGACTTACTTGACAAATCACAAAAAAACTGGGCTAGCCATTTTCAGAAAGAAAAAAACTACTAGGCTGGTCTGTGGTAAACATAAAAGAAAAGGCTGTCTAGACAGGCCAGAGTGGCCCGCACAGCCCAGTTGACACCCTGCTTCCGTCTAAAAACAAATTAGATAAATGCCACTCCAATTATGGCGATTCATAAAAATGCCACTGCAATTTCCAAACTTTGAAAAATGCCACTGCAATTTTTGCAAACTTTGAAAAACGCCACTGTAGTTTGCAAACTTTAAAAAACACCACTCCAGACTTCGAAAAATGCCACTAGAAATGGCATGAAATGGCTTTTTTCAAAGTTTGGAAATTGCAGTGGCATTTCTCGGAGGCATTTATCAAATTAACCCAAAACAAAAATAAATGGGCGAGCTGCTGGGTCCCTGGTGTCAGCCGCTCGTTGTGCAATTCTCTCGTTTGTTGACTACGTTGACAATGGCATGGGACTCAGATGTCAGAAATCCAGTAGGAGGAGCCATTTTTTATTGGCTTGAAATAAGGAGGCACTTGCTTGCGTACTGCCATTACCTTGGCGGGTCCCGCTGTCATCCTCTCCACGTACAATCATCTCCTGACTGTGTACATCATCTGTGGTACACGCTAAACGCCGCCACCGGCGTCCTGCGCCTCGCCTCGGACTTGCTAGAGGTGCGATAGGGCGCGTTGCTGGCGCGCGTTGGCCCTTTCCATGCAGGCGTGGTCCACCGAAGCTTTGGCTTCCAAGCGAGAAAACCACTTGACGAGCTGGTAGTAAAAATCGGCGTCGCGAACGCGTGCGTGCCCGACAGCCTCCAGGGTTATTTGCCGGGCGCCAGCCTCCACGTAGTCGGCCCAGTTGCGGGCGCTCTGCTCGTGACTCAGAGTGTCGGTGCGCTGCTGCTCCATGTCCCGCTGGCAGCGCAAATCGGCCATACGTTGCTCCTCCGCCAGGCGGTCGCACTCCAACAACTCCTGCTCCTCCGCCATGCGGTCGCGCTCCAACAACTCCTCGATCTGCGCATTGCCATCTAAAGACAGATAGAATGCCTCCTCCCTCCGTCTGCCTTCTGGTGAAAAACCGAACCCAGTTCCGGCGGTGACCGCCTCCGGCGTCGCCTACCGCGGACGGGCGGGGGCATGGCGGACGTGGCGAGCAATATCAGGCCAGTGGGGACTTATGAGGATATGGCGAGTTGGGTCACGGTGGCACCGGTGAAGGCCAGGAAATAGTACTTATAGGGGGAAGGTAGCGCGACGGTCATCGGAATTCAATACATAATGGCTTAGCCCGCTAGCTTGCCATGGAAAACTAGGGAAACTGAAATTATGACTGTGTCGTCCCGTCCTGTCTGGGTTGCACGCCGGCATGGCGGTCAAACAAGTGCACTCGAATCATCTCCCTCCTTGTCAATAATGATTCCACGGATTTAAAAAGCCCGCAACAATTAAAGCGTATCTTTTTTCGTATCGGTTAGCTGCCTTAATTATGGCCGGCTGCATGCAGGCACTCAGAATCGCTCGCAGGCAGTATGCGAAGCAGCATGCAACGAGTCGCAGCCGAGGGCACGCATGCAGCCACTTAAATCGCTGGAATTAATTAGGTTTAAACTTCCGCATGCCGTTAATTATTGCCATGCCTTCGTCTTTCTGCTTTGCTCACGGGACTAATAAACCCGGACGGAGGGAGTACTTTGGTTGGTGAGAGGTTTGAATTAATCCCTGCAAACCGGAAAGGAGGTACTAGTACGTGCGTGATCCGCTATTTATTCGTGTAGGATCGAGTCGGTCGTTTCTTGAATTCAGCCCTGCAAACCGGAAAGGAGGTAGTACGTGCGTGATCCGCTATTTATCCGTGTAGGATCGATAGTGTAGTTTGTTAGTTTCTTCAGAGGTAGGCATTTTTATCCGTGTAGGATCGATAGTGTAGCTTGTCAGTTTCTTCAGAGGTAGGCATACTTCGCATCTTGCGTCGCAAATAAAACTGCCAGGGGCGCATTTGTAGGCTAGCTAGTGATCGATCAGTAACTTGTAAACATTGTGCGAACAAAAATAAGTAACTGTTAATGCATCTCAATGATGCACAGATCATATACAAATATGTAGCTCCAACAGCAAAGATCAGCCACTTCAAATCTTGCATCGCAACTAAAACTAACTAGTACAATTCCCATACATAAGATCAACATGTTAATGCATCTCAATGATTCACAGATCATATACAAATATGTAGCTCCAAAAGCAAAGATCTAGAAAAAACATCTGTTCTTCCTACTAACATGGATGCTTCTATTGGCCAACATTCAGTACAGACTGAAAGACAAATTTGTTTGTGAAGTCTACAATTCCTCTTGCAAATGTAAGTGGTTTCACCAACAGCTGGAACCATGAGAATGAACCACACATGATGGAGGAACATCCACTGCAATATGATTTGGTCTTCTCTCGATCACACCGCGAGACTATTTTCGGAATACAAACTTTAACTTAGACAAAATGATGCCCATTGTATAATCAGACCAAAGCAATGAAGCACCAACTGTTGGCCAGTAAATAGTACAATACTACTTTTCTGCAGTCCATGAAGTGACTATCCAATCTTTGTGTCTATTTTCAAATGGCACTACATGCAGTGACTATACTATTCTCTTGTGAAGTTCAACCAAAATTGCGGACACTTTGTTTGTTTGCCAAATAGCAACGGGCAGACATCTCTATCTGCATAAATATCAAGCAACTAGTAACATATCAAGCAGCTAGCAAACCACTAGTATTACTATCTAATGACAGTACAAAAAGAGTAGCAAGATAGTGGCAAACCATGTACCTTCGTAATGAACAACTCATAGTGCCACCAATTAGATATAAAGGTTTGGAAAAAAAACATGCTCCTAATGTTGAACCGGTTGGACTTTTTGTGCAGCTCCACTAAAATCGAGCATCCCTGTTTGCATAGATCTTCAAAGTGTGATAACTATAGAAGTGGCACTAGTTGAAGCATAGACTCACAAATATAAGCATTCCAATTTCTTAATGGGAAAAGGTAGCAAGACTATTTCTAACAACTTGTTTGAAGGAATAAATAAAGCAACACCGGCTGATGTCAGGAAGGCATACATAGTTTTTTTCTGAAAAACTGAGCCATTCCTAACCTTTCCTCTTCTTTCAAGCAAATTTTGTTCAGTTCTAATAAAATAAAATGCCATCACCGCCTTGAAAATTCAGTGACACTGTACAAAAGGAAATGACTTAACATTACATCATGATGTCCGATACGTCTCCAACGTATCTATAATTTTTGATTACTCCATGCTACTTTGTCTACTGTTTTGGACTATATTGGGCTTTATTTTCCACTTTTATATTATTTTTGGGACTAACCTATTAACCGGAGGCCCAGCCCAGAATTGCTGTTTTTTTGCCTATTTCAGTATTTCGAAGAAATAGAATATCAAATGGAGTCCAAACAAAATAAAACCTTCGGGAACGTGATTTTCTCACCGGACGTGATCCAGGAGACTTGGACCCTGCTCCAAGGAACAACCGAGGAGGTCACGAGGGTGGAGGGCGCCCCCTGGGCGCACCCCCCTGCCTCGTGGGCCCCCTGTTGCTCCACCGATGTACTCCTTCCTCCTATATATACCTACGTACCCCCGTCAGATCAGATACGGAGCCAAAAACCTAATTCCACCACCGCAACCTTCTGTATCCGCGAGATCCCATCTTGGGGTCTGTTCCGGAGCTCCGATGGAGAGGGCATCTACCATGGAGGGCTTCTACATCAGCACCATAGCCTCTCCGATGAAGTGTGAGTAGTTTACTTCAGACCTTCAGGTCCATAGCTAGTAGCTAGATGGCTTCTTCTCTCTTTTTGGATCTCAATACAATGTTCTCCCCCTCTCTTGTGGAGATCTATTCGATGTAATCTTCTTTTTGCGGTGTGTTTGTTGAGACCGATGAATTGTGAGTTTATGAACCAGCTTATCTATAAACAATATTTGATTCTTCTCTGAATTCTTTTATCTATGATTGAGTTATCTTTGCAAGTCTCTTCGAATTATCCGTTTGGTTTGGCCAACTAGATTGGTAGTTCTTGCAATGGGAGAAGTGTTTAGCTTTGGGTTCAATCTTGCTGTGTCCTTTCCCAGTGACAGCAGGGGCAGCAAGGCACGTATTGTATTGTTGCCATCGAGGATAACAAGATGGGGTTTTTATCATATTGCATGAATTTATCCCTCTACATCATGTCATCTTGCTTAAGGCATTACTCTGTTTTTAACTTAATACTCTAGATGCATGCTGGATAGCGGTCGATGAGTGGAGTAATAGTAGTAGATGCAGAATCGTTTCGATCTACTTGTTTTGGACGTGATGCCTATATACATGATCATACCTAGATAACCTCATAATTATTCACTTTTCTATCAATTGCTCAACAGTAATTTGTTCACCCACCGTAGAATATTTATGCTCTTGAGAGAAGCCACTAGTGAAACCTATGGCCCCCGGGTCTATTCTCATCATATCAATCTCCATTACTTTATTACTTGTTTTGTTTTTACTTTGCCTTTTACTTTTTACTTTGCATCTCTATATCAAAAATACCAAAAATATTATTTATCATCTCTATCAGATCTCACCCTCGTAAGTGACCGTGAAGGGATTGACAACTCCTAATCGCGTTGGTTGCGAGTAGCTATCGTTTTGTGTAGGTACGAGGGACTCGTGCGTGATCTCCTACTGGATTGATACCTTGGTTCTCAAAAACTGAGGGAAGTACTTACGCTACTTTGCTGCATCATCCTCTCATCTTCGGGGAAATCCAACACAGTGCACAAGAGGTAGCAAGAAGAATTTCTGGCGCCGTTGCCGGGGAGTTTGCGCAAAAGTCAACCATACCAAGTACCCATCACAATCCCTATCTCTCGCATTACATTATTTGCCTCTCGTTTTCCTCTCCCCCACTTCACCCTTGCCATTTTTCGCCCTCTCTTTCCCAATCTCCTCCTCTCTTTCTCTTTTGCCGTTTCTTCGTTTGCCCTTTTGTTGCTTGTGTGTTGGATTACTTGTTGCCATGGCGCAAGATAATACCAAATTGTGTGATTTCTCGAATACCAATAATAATGATTTCCTTAGTACTCCGATTGCTCCTCTTAATAATGATGAGTCTTGTGAAATCAATTCCGCTTTGCTGAATCTTGTTATGAAAGATAAATTCGCCGGCCATCCTAGTGAAGATGCCGCTACTCATCTAAACAATTTTGTTGATTTGTGTGATATGCAAAAGAAGAAAGATACAAATAACAATGTTGTCAAATTGAAGTTATTTCCGTTTTCACTTAGAGGTCGTGCTAAAATTTGGTTTTCATCTTTGCCTAAAAATAGTATTGATTCTTGGAACAAGTGCAAAGATGCTTTCATCTCTAAGTATTTTCCTCCCGCTAAGATCATCACTCTTAGGAACGATATTATGAATTTTAAACAACTTGATCATGAGCATGTTGCCCAATCCTTGGAAAGAATGAAATTGATGCTTCGCAATTTCCCTACTCATGGTTTGAATTTATGGATGATCATACAAAAAATTTATGCCGGATTGAATTTTGCCTCTAGAAATATTTTAGATTCGGCCGTGGGAGGCACGTTTATGGAAATTACATTAGGAGATGCTACAAAATTGCTTGAAAATATTATGGCTAATTATTCTCAATGGCATACCGAAAGATCTTCTAGTAAAAAAGTGCATGCTATAGAAGAAATCAATGTTTTGAGTGAAAAGATGGATGAACTTACGCAAATGTTTTCTACTAAAAATACTTCTCTTGATCCCAATGATATGCCTTTATCTACTTTGATTGAGAATAATAATGAATCTATGGATGTGAATTTTGTTGGTAGGAATAGTTTTGGAAATAACGCGTATAGAGGGAATTTTAATCCTAGGCCTTACCCTAGTAATCCTTCTAATAATTATGGAAATTCCTCTAAATTTGAGAGTAGTGTTAAAGAGTTTATGAATTCACAAAAGAATTTTAATGCTTTGCTTGAAGAGAAATTGCTTAAAGTTGATGATTTGGCTAGGAACATTGATAGAATTTCTCTTGAAATTGATTCTTTAAAGCTTAGATCTATTCCTCCTAAGCATGATATCAATGAGTCTCTCAAAGCCACGAGAATTTCCATTGATGAGTGCAAAGAAAGAACCGCTAGGATGCATGCTTCCAAAGATGCCTTTATTAAAGCGTGTTCTTCCAATTCCTATGAAAATCAAGATGAAGATCTAAAAGTTATTGATGTATCCCCCATTAAATCTTTGTTTTGCAATATGAATCTTGATGAAACTGAATATGATCTTCCTTTACGTAGAAGGCGTTCTAAGAATTCGGAGTTTCTAGATCTTGATGATGAAATTGATGAAAGTGGGATTGAAAGAAATAAAAATCTTGATGTTGCTAAACCCACTATTTTGGACCTCAAGGAATTTAATTATGAAAATTTCTCTTTGATTGGTTGTATTTTCCTGTTGCAATCCGTGCTAGATTCTCCTCATGCCTATAGTCAAAATAAGGCCTTTACCAAACACATTGTTGATGCCTTGATGCAATCTTATGAAGAAAAACTTGAGTTGAAAGTTTCTATCCCTAGAAAACTCTATGATGAGTGGTAACCTACTATCAAAATTAAAATTAAAGATTTTGAGTTTCATGCCTTGTGTGATTTGGGTGCTAGTGTCTCCACTATTCCCAAAACTTTGTGTGATTTACTAGATTCCGTGACTTTGAAGATTGCTCTCTAAACTTGCATCTAGCGGATTCCACTATTAAAAAGCCAATGGGAAGAATTAATGATGTTCTTATTGTTGCAAATAGGAATTATGTGCCCATAGATTTTATTGTTCTTGATATAGATTGCAATCCTTCATGTCCTATTATTCTTGGTAGACCTTTTCTTAGAACGATTGGTGCAATTATTGATATGAAGGAAGGGAATATTAGATTCCAATTTCCCTTGAGAAAGGGTATGGAACACTTCTCTAGAAAGAAAATAAAATTACCATATGAATCTATCATGAGAGCCACTTATGGATTGCCTACCAAAGATGGCAAAACCTAGATCTATCCTTGCTTTTATGCCTAGCTAAGGGCGTTAAACGATAGCGCTTGTTGGGAGGCAACCCAATTTTATTTTGTGTTTTTTGTTTTTGGCTTATGTTTAGGAATAAATAATCCATCTACTTTCTGTTTAGTTGTGGTTTTATGTTTTAGTTAGTGTTTGTGCCAAGTAGAACCTATAGGATAAGCTATGATGATAGTTGATTTGATTCTGCTGAAAAACAGAAACTTTGTGCTCACGAGAGAAAATTCAATAAATCACAGAAACGTGATTTTTCATTGATTCTTTTTTATGCTGATCAATAAACAAATTGTCCAGTACTTCCTATTTTGGTAGAATTTTTAGAGTTCCAGAAGTTTGCGTTAGTTACAGATTGCTACAGACTGTTCTGTTTTTGACAGATTCTGTTTTTCGTGTGTTGTTTGCTTATTTCAATGCATCTATGGATAATAAATTAGTTTATAAACCATAAGGAAGTTGTAATACAGTAGGTTTAACACCAATATAAATAAAGAATGAGTTCATTACAGTACCTTAAAGTAGTCTTTTGTTTTCTTTCACTAACGGAGCTCACGAGATTTCTATTGAGGTTTGTGTTGTGAAGTTTCCAAGTTTTGGGTGAATTCTTTTGATGGATTGTGGAACAAAGAGTGGAAAAAGCCTAAGCTTGGGGATTCCCATGGAACCCCCAAGATAATCCAAGGACACCAAAAAGTCAAAGCTTGGGGATGCCCCGGAAGGCATCCCCTCTTTAGTCTACTTCCATCGGTAATTTACTTGGAGCTATATTTTTATTCACCACATATCATGTGTTTTGCTTGGAGCATCTTGTATCATTTGCGTCTTTGCTTGTTAGTTTATCACAATCATCCTTGCTGTACACACCATTTGAGAGAGCCATACATGATTTAGAATTTGCTAGAATACTTTATGTGCTTCACGTATATCTTTTGAGCTTGATAGTTTTGCTCATAGTGCTTCACTTATACCTTTTTGAGCGTAATATTTTTTGCTCTAGTACTTCACCTAGATCTTTCAGAGCACTGTGGTGGATTTTTTTAAAGAAACTATTGATCTCTCATGCTTCACTTAGATTATTTTGAGAGTTGTTAATAGCATGGTAATTTGCTTAATGTTAATATACTTGGTATTCAAGATATGTGAAACTTTCTTTTGAGTGTGTTGAATACTAAGATAAGTTGGATGCTTGATAATTGTTTTGAGATATGGAGGTGATAATATTAAATCAACACTAGTTGGGGTGATTATGAATTTAAAGAATGCTTGTTTTGAAGTTTGTGATTCCCGTAGCATGCACGTATGGTGAACCGCTTTGTGATGAAGTCGGAGCAGAATTTTATTTATTGATTGTCTTCCTTATGAGTGGCAGTCGGGGACGAGCGATGGTCTTTTCCTACCAATCTATCCCCCTAGGAGTATGCGTTTAGTTCTTTGGTTTTTGATGACTTCTAAATTTTTGCAATAAGTGCATGAGTTCTTTTGATTAATGTTGAGTCCATGGATTATACGCACTCTCACCCTTCCACCATTGCTAGCCTCTCTAATACCGCGCACTTTTCACCGGTATCGTACACCCACCATATACCTTCCTCAAAACAGCCACCATACCCACCTATCATGGTATTTCCATAGCCATTCCGAGATATATTGCCATGCAACTTTCCACCATTCCGTTCATATGACACATATTACTTTTGTCATATTGCTTTTTGCATGAACATGTAGTTGACATTGTATTTGTGGCAAAGCCACCGTTCATAATTCTTTCATACATGTTACTCTTGATTCATTGCATATCCCGGTACACCTCCGGAGGCATTCATATAGAGTCATATTTTGTTCTAAGTATCGAGTTGTAATTGTTGAGTTGTAAGAAAAATAAAATTGTGATGATCCTCATTATTAGAGCTTGTCCCAGTGAGGAAAGGATGATGGAGACTATGATTCCCCCATAAGTCGGGATGAGACTCCGGACTTTATGAAAAATAAAAGAGGCCAAAGAAACCCAAATAAAAAAAGAGAGGCCAAATAAGCCCACCAAAATAAAAATATATATATATGAGAGAAAAAGAGAGAAGGGACAATGCTACTATCTTTTTTCCACCCTTGTGCTTCAAAGTAGCACCATGATCTTCATGATAGAGAGTCTCATATGTTGTCACTTTCATATACTAGTGGGAATTTTTCATTATAGAACTTGGCTTGTATATTCCAATGATGGGCTTCCTAAAAATGCCCTAGGTCTTCGTGAGCAAGCAAGTTGGATGCACACCCACTTAGTTTCTTTTGTTGAGCTTTCATATACTTATAGCTCTAGTGCATCCGTTGCATGGCAATCCCTACTCACTCACATCGATCTCTATTGATGGGCATCTCCATAGCCCATTGATACGCCTAGTTGATGTGAGACTATCTTCTCCTTTTTTTCTTCTCCACAACACCATTCTATTCCACCTAAAGTGCTATGTCCATGGCTCACGCTCATGTATTGCGTGAAAGTTGAAAAAGTTTGAGATTACTAAAGCATGAAACAATTGCTTGGCTCGTCATCGGGGTTGTGCATGATTAAATACTTTGTGTGATGAAGATAGAGCTTAGCCAGACTATATGATTTTGTAGGGATAAGTTTCTTTAACCATGCTATTTTGAGAAGACATGATTGCTTTAATTTGTATGCTTGAAGTATTATTACCTTTATGTTAATATGAACCTTTGTCTTGAATCTTTCGGATCTGAATATTCATATCACAATTAAGAAGATTTACATTGAAATTATGCCAAAGTATCACTCCGCATCAAAAATTCTTTTTTATCATTTACCTACTCGAGGACGAGCAGGAATTAAGCTTGGGGATGCTTGATACGTCTCCAACGTATCTATAATTTTTTATTACTCCATGCTACTTTATCTACTGTTTTGGACTATATTGGGCTTTATTTTCAAATTTTATATTATTTTTGGGACTAACCTATTAACCGGAGGCCCAGCCCAGAATTACTGTTTTTTGCCTATTTCAGTTTTTCGAAGAAACAAAATATCAAACGGAGTCCAAAAGGAATAAAACCTTCGGGAACATGATTTTCTCACCGAACGTGATCCAGGAGACTTGGAGCCTGCTCTAAGGAACAACCGAGGAGGGCACGAGGGTGGAAGGGCGCCCCCCTCCCCTGGGCACGCCCCCCTGCCTCGTGGGTCCCCTGTTGCTCCACCGACGTACTCCTTCCTCCTATATATACCTACGTACCCCCGTCAGATCAGATACGGAGCCAAAAACCTAATTCCACCGCCGCAACATTCTGTATCCGCGAGATCCCATCTTGGGGCCTGTTCCCGAGCTCCGCCAGAGAGGGCATCTACCACGGAGGGCTTCTACATCAACACCATACCCTCTCCGATGAAGTGTGAGTAGTTTACTTCAGACCTTCGGGTCCATAGCTAGTAGCTAGATGGATTCTTCTCTCTTTTTGGATCTCAATACAATGTTCTCTCCCTCTCTTGTGGAGATCTATTTGATGTAATCTTCTTTTTGCGGTGTGTTTGTTGAGACCGATGAATTGTGAGTTTATGAACCAGCTTATCTATGAACAATATTTGATTCTTCTCTGAATTCTTTTATGGATGATTGATTTATCTTTGCAAGTCTCTTCAAATTATCCGTTTGGTTTGGCCAACTAGATTGGTAGTTCTTGCAATGGGAGAAGTGTTTAGCTTTGGGTTCAATCTTGCGGTGTCCTTTCCCAGTGACAACAGGGGAAGCAAGGCACGTATTGTATTGTTGCCATCGAGGATAACAAGATGGTTTTTTTTATCATATTGCATGAATTTATCCCTCTACATCATGTCATCTTGCTTAAGGCGTTACTCTGTTTTTAACTTAATACTCTAGATGCATGCTGGATAGCGGTCGATGAGTGGAGTAATAGTAGTAGATGCAGAATCGTTTTGATCTACTTGTTTTGGACGTGATGCCTATATACATGATCATACCTAGATAACCTCATAATTATTCGCTTTTCTATCAATTGCTCAACAGTAATTTGTTCACCCACCGTAGAATATTTATGCTCTTGAGAGAAGCCATTAGTGAAACCTATGGCCCCCGGGTCTATTCTCATCATATCAATCTCCATTAATTTATTACTTGTTTTGTTTTTACTTTGCCTTTTACTTTTTACTTTACATCTCTATATCAAAAATACCAAAAATATTATTTATCATCTCTATCATATCTCACCCTCGTAAGTGACCATGAAGGGATTGACAACCCCTAATCGCGTTGGTTGAGAGTAGCTATCATTTTGTGTAGGTACGTGGGACTCGTGCGTGATCTCCTACTGAATTGATACCTTGGTTCTCAAAAATTGAGGGAAATTCTTACACTACTTTGCTGCAACATCCTCTCCTCTTCGGGGAAATCCAATGCAGTGCTCAAGAGGTAGCAATGTCAGGTATGTAATCGACAGGCATTAGAGACAAACATACAGACCTCCTCCGATAACATAATGAACATTAATTTTAACAAAGGTGTGACTAGCTTTACCGGGATAATTTGAGTGAACTCTACACCATTCGAATACTACAAATATACACTAATCCAGTGGCTAGTGCAACAGTAGAGTAGTTAGTTTATTACAGGGTACAGTACAATGGTATTACTGAACATATTTCAATAAACTCTAGCACTGGAAGGTTTCTATAAGAATTAACAATACAAAATGTAAAGGTAACAAGTTTCAGCATTGTTATACTAGTGGCATTAGACAAAATGTAAAGGTAACAATACATCCACAATCAACAACTAACCCTGAAATAATCCAGTGACATTAAATGGCATTTCTTAAATTTATCTGTGGCATTAGACTGAGAGCGGCATTAGTTATTAAATGTGGCTTCACTTTAGCAGTAGCATTGCTTGACTTGACTGCTGGCGTTATACTAACAGCAAAAAAAGTGGAAATGAGAGCATGGGAGGCCCATTCGGACAGTGGGCGCACCAGTACGATGTACCTCCACGGACGCAGAGTGGTGAGGGAGGTATGGTTGCCCAGAGCAACAAATATCCAGGCAGCATATGTGGATTACGTCCCATTTTTGTTCTAGCCACCTTTTTCCTATGTGAGGGCAACAAACCGATCGACCTGGTCATTCTCTATTGCATTGTCATGCCTTTCTACCCTTCTTCAACCAATAGACACGAGACTCGTTCCTTAGCTACTGATTTTCCCCTTTTCAACCTAGATGCGGGTTCGATGCCTACTCTCTTGGACAGTACAGTCTCCCTTCATTTCCTTATTCAACCCAGACATGGATTAGTCTACATGAAGTAGGGTTTCCTTTAATAGTGCAAATTATGGTTTTCGTCTACGTGGCGAGCAGAGCAGAGGCTGGCAAATTGGGAAGATGGTGGAGTGGAAAAAGATCCACATGCAACGACGTGCTAGATGGGGCAATAGAACAAGGGTATGGTTCGAAAAGAGGTAGAATACCTGAGGGTCGGCGGGAAGTGGCTTCGCTCGCGGTCGTCGTCCTCCGCACACACTACGGCAGCGAGCTTGGGGTCGGAGGGCATCCAGCGCGGGTGCTAGGTCTGAGAGGACGGCCTTGTCGTCAGTGCGTGACCTCGCTCGCCGACGACGAGTGCGTCAACACTGCACGTCCTTTTCTTCCCCGGCAGATCTGTGACCACCGGTGAGGAGGGAGAGAGGGGCCGTCTTTTTTAGATCCGGAGAGATGGTGGTAGTGTGAGAAGCAAGTGGGCAGCCCTTGGCAAGAAAGCGCTGAAGCTCCAACCTATATATATTTTTTATACTACTAGTACTGGCCGTTCCAACATATCAGTGGGACGACGGCGAGTAGTAGGAGTATTTCCGAACCGACGTGTAGGCCGGGGTGCCCCTTCGTGAACAGTGGCAAACTGGCAACCGCCCACCGACTCTTCCCCTTTCCCTCTTGATTTGGAACTGTTGTCGCACGCTCTTCCTCTCCCTCCTCCATTTTGCTCTAGCCCTTCACCCTTTCTTCTGCCATTGTTCGATCATCTTCTCCATGGAGGGAACAGGACGGAAACAACCCCGTTATTCTTGCCCCGATCTGAAAGATGACGTGGTGGAGGAACTCATTGATCAGTGCGACGTCATCACCTCGGCTAGCATGGCAGGTTCGTTCAAGCCCATTCTTGACTCAACTAATAACATCATTACAAGGAACCCAAGAGTCAAGGAGCGGTTTGATCTCCCCTATCTTCTTCGCCGTGACCCTGATGACTGGCGCCGTCACGACGGAGGCCTCTCCCTGTGCAAGTTGATGTCGCTTGATAATGATACGTATGATGTTAAGATGCCATCGCTTGAGGGCAAGGCTTGGGCAGGCGCAAATGGAGATTGGGTTGTTTACATTGGGTCCAACTGCGAGTGGGAACTTGTGAATGTGTACACCCGTGACCGGGTTCCACTTCCCAAAATCTCAGTAGACTGCCCAGAGGTTGAGCACACCGGTATTGTACGCACGTTCAAATACAATCATGGTGATTGTCTTCTATGGAAGATAGCAATTTCTCGAGTTCCCAACCGCTCTTGGAATTACAACAACTATGAAGTTGTTGCTATCTTCGACAAGCTTGTTGCCGTCCTTGCTGGTTTGACTCGATGGATATTGCTCAAAAATCAGTTTCTGTACACGGATGAGTACTGTGATGCAATTGATTACGAGGGCCATGTGTTTGCTGCCACCACTCGTGGCATTGTTTTTGCATGGAGTCATCGTTTTAGTACGTTTGTCTTCCACCGTAATTATAATTGTTTCATCCACATGCATGCGGGTTAGCAAGTTTCCCTTTACTAATTAACCTTCTTCTTGTGTTTCCAAGGTCCTGCGAACATTCCACCACCTATACTTGAAGATTTTTATAACCAAGGGGGAGATGATGATGGTGATGATCATGAGCATGAGGACGAGCAGCGCCCATATACTATTTGGCGCCTGGCAACTAATTCCGATGGATCACCTCTTCTCGTGTGTATACATCCCACTGATGATGTTACTGCTATGGAAGAAGGTGTAGTCTCCCATGGTCGCACTCTCCGTACCTATTCCAACACCCGTTGCATGGTATTCTGGATGGATACTAGTGTGCTAGCACCAACTCCTTCTCCCTGGTACAGAATAGATAGTTTTGGAGAAAACTCGCTCTTCCTTGGACAAAACTATCCAATGATGGTGAAAGGCGATCCAACTGCTGTTGACACAACGTTACTACCATTTATGAGAACCAACTGTGTCTATACCTCAGACATTTGGGTGGTTCCCTACCCTGGTACTGATATAGTAGGCCGCTTCAGCCTGGATGATCAGTCCTGTGTTGGTCTCCAGATCGACAATGGATGGCCCGTCCCAGAGAATCACTTGTGGTTCAAATCAAGCGTTTCCAACGCCGAGGAATGGTTGAGTTGAAGTTCATTTCATTGCTTGTTATTTGTTGTGTGGTGAAAACTTTAGTATTTATAATGTATCCTCGTTGTCGATGTGGGTTGATGACATGTTATATGTAATAAAATGATATTCCTGTGATAAACTTACTAAATTTATGAATGGCTTTCGAGTCGCTTCTGTGAGTGAGTGGTGCGACGAGGCAAAAAAATATTTTCTGAATACATAATTGTACGTGCATTGCAATAGGTTATCGGATGAGGTCAATCAACAATAGTAGTACACTATTTGTACTAGCTTCACATGCTTCGCGCGTTGTGTGGGTGTTTTTACTGTAGCCATATTGTACTACGTAACCAGCACCTCGAATCCTCGATACTAGTAGTACTATATAGTAAGTAGTAGGAGTAGTAGGGTGGCATGGGCCAAAACAAGCATTCACGTCCAGGAGTACGGCAGACGCCACCAGCACGACTTCCATCTGACACCATATTTCTTGGAGTCCGTGCTAGAGCAATATCTTCAACCTCATCGTTTCTCTAACTCAGCCATCGTGCGGCGGGTGAGGTGGGGGGTTTGCCGATAGTCGGTTTCCTTAACTACGTTCCCACTTGTAAGGCCAACTGCAACGCACGACCCCAAACGGACCTCCGTTTTGCACGAACTCCAACGATAATTTTGACTAGAAAAGCAAGACCAAAGAAAGTAAGAACCACAAGAATTCATTTTACTACTCTAGTAAGTTGGATTAGTGCCTTCTCGATGCATTCATTGTTTATCTGCGGAGGCTCAATCTCGCGTGCTTCTTTCTTCTTCGAGTGTAAAGAAGTAGACGTTGCTTCCTCGCATCTAGTCTCATGTCTAGCCTCTATTCTAGTACTCCCTCCGGTCCATTTTTTCTCTGCGTCTAAGCAGCAACACGCATACCAAGTAGGAGTATCAACAAGTGCACTAATCTCATCTATAGCCTCTGTGCTAGCTAAAAGTGATAGAACATCTACTAAATTGCGCTCTATCAATATATGGATGTACTCTTCTTCCCAATACAAAAACTTCCATCCATTCTACTCCCTCCGTTGCACAATACATGCCTTCTATTTGTCAAAATATATATGTATCTAGACATGTTTTAGTATACAGGTACATCCATTTTTGGACAAATGGAAGTCAAGTATTTTGGAACGGAGGGAGTACACAATAAAAAATTTAAGTTAGCACAACTAGTCTAATCCGAGAGCACAACTGAAGATTTGGTCGGGTTCTTCCTCCTTTTGCCGACACGTGGGACATCCAGTATCCAGGTCGTGTCATGAAAGAAAATAGAGTGGTAGTTGAAGCCACGAGATGTGCATCTTGGGTTAAACTATAAATAGAATCTTACTACTCTTGAGTAACTCCAAAAGTGGCCACTGAAGATTTTTCTTGGATTTGTTTTTCATCACCAGCACGTCGAGGTGAAAGATGTGCAGGTTCAGTGGGTCCTCTTGCGTTTTCACTGACATGTGGGGCCGCATGTGAGCAAACAGACGATGGGCTCCGTGCGTTCGCTGGCTGGCTGAGAAGAGAGATAGAGGAGGGCTGAGCACGGACTGCAGGAAATTTGTTCTACGTACCTCGATATAGGCTCGATATAGTGGGATGGCATGGGCCATAACTAGCATTCACGTCTAGCAGTACGGCACACGCCACCAACACGAGTCCCATCCGACACCAATTTTCTTGGAGTCCATGCTACATCCATCTCTTCTCCCTCCCGTTTTCTCAGCCATCGCACGGTGGGCGGGTTGGGGGTTTTCCGATAGTCGGTTTGCTCAACTGCGGTCCCACTTGTAAGTGAAAATGCAACACCGCACGCATTCCCGCTTGAGCGGCGTGCCGGACCAACGGTGTGGGGGTGCGACGCGAACACAGCAGGCTTTTCCTTTTGAACTCGTAACTTGTAAAATTTGGTTCTGCTCCATGGCGCGATCGATAGATAGAAAATAACAATTTTGCCAAGAGTAATGAGAAGTTTGGTTCTGGAGCCGTTCATGCATGGAGTACGTACGAAAATTATGAAGTTGATGCGAAAGGTAAGATAATTACTGTACTATCATATACTACTACATGGATTTGACGGAAAGATAAAAATACATACGGATCCATCAACGACATCCTCACGCCCTAGTGCGCCGGGTCACCAACCGACGTGTGAGGAGCAGCGGCGTTGGTGGCGAGCTCAATGTGCTTCTGAACAGTGCCGAAGGTTGCCCTGCGGTCGAAGAAGGCCAGCGTCCTATCGTCCTCATCTTGCATGTAGTAGTCCTTGTGGACGATTTGCGCGTAGACGTGGGTGATTATGTCGATGGTGTCTTGCTGCGCCAGGCGCTGCGCGGCGAGCGCGACCTTGAGGTGGACATTCTCCAGCGTGACGGTGGGCAGTCGCAGGGCCACCAGTGTGTCGAAGAGGTTGTCACCACAGTGGCCGTTGAGGGTGGCGGGTATCGCAAAGCCTAGGCGCGTCGGCTGGAGGCTTACGTCAAAGTCGTCCGCGAGCTACTTGACGACGATGAACTTGTCGAGGAAACCGACGAGGACGCCGTCGAACAAGGAGACGAAGCTGTCGTACAAGCGGCCCCTCGCCCTGGCGGCCTCAAGCAATACTACCTGGAGACGTTCCTCGTTGCCGAGCCACAGGCCGGCGTCGTGGACCATCTGGCACAGCCGGCTGATGCTCGCGCTCATCGCCTCCATGGGTCAACTGATCCTGCGATTCGAGTGATCACTCTTGCCCTTGGTTAGTATGCGTAGGTGCGTAGGATTTCGTACTACTCCTCGGCCCTCTACTGCACCTGCCTTTGGCTGTATGATAGGTGGGCCAACCACCCCCTGGGCCCACGTGCTATTCACCCAAAGGCAGTTGCCGTAAGTCAATGAAGCTGCGTTCCCCTCCGTGCCGGTGCAGTATAGTCATCTCACCGGACCTCTAGTTGGGGCCAAACAAGAGAAGTTTGATGTTTACTGGTTTATTGGTCCCCTTTGCATTTTGCGCCAAGTTTTGACCTTTGATTTAACTAATAAAATGTTAATGCATGTAAACAAAAATGTTGTGTAAGTCACATTACGAAAACCAAATAATCTCAAAACACTTAGGCATGGTGCATTAACTCCCTCCTTGTTTCTTATTTCGTGACATATCAACCAATGAGAGATGTGGGCCGTGCATGCTTTCAATGACTTGAGACTACCAAACATGACATGCAGTGTTTAGTTCATTGCATGTAATCCTTTTAAGACTCTAGTTAGCAAGAAAACACCAAGTTCTCTCGCCGATAGGAATAGAACACCATGTATTTATTTACAGAGGGATTAGTACATTTTTTGTGACATGCATTACTAGATATTGCTAGTCAAATACTAAAATCCAAATGGACGTGGTAGTACTCCTAAATCCAGACGGTGGTGCTACTAGTACTAGCACTTTACTACCCGTTGGTCAAATTATTACATGCTGCTCGTCACAGTGATGTGACAAGACCCTGCGCCGGAGATGACACCTGAGTATAGGCGCCGTGTTCGGCATACCATAGTCAGCCTCACCGTCTGCAGTCACAATCAACATGGCTGTAGAGCTAGCCTGCTTACAACTAGCCCCGTTCGACATAATTTCCCGTGCGTAGATGCCCGTGCATTGCACGGAACACCAAGATTGGGGGTGGACGGCTACGGCAGTGGCCATCGCGCCAGATTTTTCCACCGCCTTCTAGATGTGGTGGGGAGGAGATAAGGCTGATTGTGAGAGACAAGGATTTGTTTGTAAATAGGGAACAAGTACGGGCATCTTTTTGCAAAAATGGAGAAGCTTGGTTTGTATGCGTCAGATCTAGATCTGACGGCTATTGGTGAAACATTGGAGGCACAACATCATCACCAACTCAGGACCTGTTTGATTCGCAGGATTTTGAAAACACAGGAATAGGACACGGCAATATTACAAGTTTCAAACTGATATTACAAATGTTAGGAGTAATGTTGCACCTAGGAAGAGGGAATTACTAGGAAGTTTACGTAAGAACTTTTGTTACTTTAGGTGGATGCAGCATTATCATACAAACTAAAATCCACCGCCCTGACAAGTTACTAGTGGGCAAATAAGTTTTCGAGTCTCTGGCAACTTGATGTTTCAAAAACAAATTCAGCTTCTGCGGAGACTTTGTCATTTAGTCTTAGACGCTTGCGGTGGTCAGCACACCATTCATTGTTGCGCCACAGAACGCCAAACCTCATTACCTTGAGCACACTTGCCTCCAGAACAAAGAACCTGGCCAATTTAATCTTAGATGTGCTGCCTCGGTAGTCGATGAAATCAATTTCTGTAAGATGGAGATCAAGGCACTCGATGAGATTGTTATAGTGTAGCACATTTTTCACTTCCGGGTCTTTTTTTATCTGCAAAAGAAGAGAACATATTAGAGAAGCTAGCTGCATAACATTGCCGTGTCATCAAGAGGTACCAATATCATTCGCTCATACGATAGGGTTGGCCGGCTAGTGATATTTTCACTCTCTCTCTCTCTCTCTCTCTCTATCTCTCTCTCTCTCTTTCTGTTTCCTCTCATTTAACTAGGAGCACGTGAACAGCTTGGGCATTTGTTGCCTTCCACTATGTGGCCGATGCCATATTTCGCAAAAGTATGCCACATAATACGCATTGATGTCAAATCAAAAGATTTTGCCACCGCTCTCGCGATGTGATAGAGTTGGCACCGCTGTGCACACAGACCCACATGTATAAACAAATCAATCAAACCAACTACACCAGCCTCTCACTCTCCCAAACAAGTGTTTTTTTATTGCCTCAGTCCTCTCTCTCTCCCACGTAGTGTTTTTTCATTGTGTGAGTTAATTTGGCACCGGAGCAAAGTAGGTGATCCAGATTGGGGCACCAGGTGAGCAATGGAGGGGCATTGATGCCAAATGCATCACAAGTGAATTTGGCACATGTTTTGGCCTACATAGCCCACTTTTGTACTCCCTCCGTACCAAAATTCTTGTCTTAAATTTGTCTAAATACGGATGTATCTAGTTACATTTTAGTGTTAGATACATCCTTTTCTAAAGAAATGTAAGACAAGAATTTTGGGACGGAGGGAATACTACCTCGTAGTATAAAATTTTGACCATATATTTACCTAAGAAAATGACAATGCATGTCACTAAAAATTACACCATTTGAAATTATGTTCAAATACGAGTCCAACGATATAGTTCTTAGTGACATGCATTAACATTTTGTCAGTTAAATCAATGGTCAAATTTTGATACTACAAAATTGGAAGAGTAAACCAGGACGGAGGTAGTACTTGCTCTTAGGGTAACCATAGAGTTACTGGAGTAGTCTAAGTTACTTTCCACTATGACTAGCCTAGGCTACTATAGTAGTAGTACAGCATAAAAACGATGCAGGTGATCACGTGAGAAAAAATACTAAAAACATTTCTTTCGGTGCAGTGCGTAGATGCAGTTTTGAACACTACACTTGTCATCGTAATTTGGGAAAATTACAAAAAAATTGAGCTACGTTGTGATTACCGTTTACTTATAGGAAAGAAGTTTCACCTCGATGAGTAGCTTCTCCGTGCACGGAAAGCATGTAAGGAATCCAACAACTTGATCCAGATTGGGGCCGATAGATTTTAGTGCTAAGATCTTCACTGTGTGCATGGACTGGGTCAAGCTTGTGGGAATCATTTTCTGGAAGACGGTCATAAATACATCAAGAAGAAATTAAAAAATGTGAATTTCAAGAAGACGGAGAAGAAGATGAGTGATGTACCTGAACGATTATGGATCCAATAAAGAGTTCGGAGAATTTGGCAGATGAGTACACCAACGCTATCAATTTCGGTGCGTCAATGACCCTGATTTTTGTTGGACCTTCTAGATCCGATACAAGCAATCTCTCAGGGAAAGGCGCATTCTCAATGACCATAATGTGGAATAGCTGGAATGATCTCTTCCCAATTGATGTCTTGTTGCGGGGCCAGTAAGACACATAAATCCATCAGAGATTCGTCGAGGGGATGTGGAGGCTAATGAACCCGTGGATCTGCTCAAGATGAAGGTACTCGAGCGCAGTACAGCTACGGAGCAGGTGCTCCATAGCCTTCTTCGAGATAACAACGTCGAAGAGATCGAGCTACTTGAGTTGAGGGAGAAGAAGGGCAGGCGCGGCATTAATCTGGGGAAGATAGCAGGAGCTGAAGCTGGCGCGGTGCAGCGTTGGCGTGAGGCGGAGCGCGGACGGCGACAGAGAGTGACATAGTCCAGCTTCAAAGCTGAGCTCCTCGAGCTGATCTAGGGCGGGGGACAAGAACCACTCGTCGAACTTGGGTTGGACCTTGCAGTTGGTACTGAACATGCGGATGTCAAGGCGTCTGGCTGGCCCAGGGTGCAATGAAAGGATCTTGGAGACTGCGGCCATACGTTTGCAATCCCCGTCACAGAGGCAGCTGTCGACGGTGAGGTTGAGGGGGACGCAGCGCCAGAGGGGGCGCCACCGCCGGGAGAGCAGGGCGGTCCGCACGGCAGATTTGGTGGGGAGGAGGCCGATGATGACAAGCAACATGTCATCGGGGAGGCTGCTGATGAAGTCCAGGCTCGCCGGATGCGGTTTTGGCTCGAGCCGCCTCCGCTTGTTGGCTGCCTCGCCGTCCATCTCAATCGGCGGCGGACGCCGGTGTACACGTGTGCTGGTGTGTGTTGTGTGCTGGGTGTGCGCGAGTGCGTCCTTCTGTGCATGCTATCATGCAGTGGTGAATTGTGCGCGAGTGCGTCCTTCGCGCGCAAGAAGTTTGTCCTCAATGCTCCCTCAATTTACTAGCGTGCGGGGTGCTACCCCGAGTGGTTTCAACTTTGTTTACTTCACCGCGTGTCAGATGGGCCTCTAGTTTACTTATTTTCACCCACTGCCACATGGGCCAGCACACCAAGATACAGAACATGAGCTGACAACGCAGCATGTGGATTGGTTGGCCGGTCAACTAAACAATATACAGAGCTATACGCTGACACAGTCGCGTATAATCCGTCGGTATAGAGAGTTTGAGTGAGAGGGGAGGCCCGTGAGAGATAGCAGAGAGAGAGAGAAAGAGCAACTCCCTCCGTTCGATAATGTAGTTACAACATTTTTTTAAGTCAAACTTTTGAAACTTTGACCAAGTTTATAAAGAAATTACTTATATCTACAATACCAAAGATAAATGATAGTATGAAGTAAGTACATGTTGTGATGAATCTAATGATCGTTCCAGATGTAAATGTTTTTCTCCACATATACCTGGTCAAATTTTTCTGAGGTTTGACTTTTCAAAACATCCATATGCTTATGGACGTGACAGAGTCCCTAGAGAGAGAGAGAGAGATAGTGTGTGTGTCTTATGCAAACATATCACACATGCACTTCGACAATGGAGGCAAGGTGAGGAGATAGTGTGTGGTTGTTTGGAACCGAGAGAGGAAGACCCCTAGCACGTGACCAAGAGGGATCTGACAAACAAGGGAGAGAGGTCGAGAGAGACGTACGAAGAAAATGCAGACATGGGGAGGATAGAGTGTATGTTTGTCATAGAGAGATCCCTTGGAGATCTTGATGGGACTACATGGGTGGGAGATCAAGTGACTAGGTGTGTGCGCGATACAAGATGCCACGAGAGATATCGAGATAGACGTATGGATGGATGGAGACAATACGTGTGTTCCTGATGGCTCGTAAGAGATAATCATAATTAGGAGGGGGGGAGTGCTTGCGCCTATGGCCCTGTTTGGATACTCTAACTCAGTTAGAGGTTAGAGTTAGATTCATACCCTGAACTAACCCTGAACTAACTCTAAGTAAAGAGGTGTTTGGATGGCAGGGTTAGATGGAGCGCGGATATGGCGAGGCACCTTCACGGGCGGTACGAGAGGGAGGGAGGGAGAGGACGAGAAACTTCGAGGAAGTGGGGAGGGATCTGCTGTAGGGAGAGCGAGAGAAAAAAGTGTTTATTAGTGGTCCCGAGAAGAACTAACCCAAATAAGCACCTCTTGGATGGGTTAGTTTTTTTGGATGGGATAGATGCATCTAACCTAAACTAACCCTCCTGTTTGGATCTTTTTGGGTTAGTCGACTCCAAACTAACCCAAACTAACTCTAACCCATGGATCCAAACAGAGCGTATGATGCAGTGAGGGATTATGGTACTTAGGGGGGTGCGTGTCACGTGGAGAGAGAACAAGGGCGGAGAGTGTTGGATGGGTCTATATGTATAGCGCAAGCGAGACATGTGTATGTGTGAACCAGGGAGATATAAGGCCAGTTTGGTTTGCATCGTGAGCATCTTTTGCATGGCCTGGGGTTGTGGCTGGATTTCATGCACGCTTGTTTGGTTGCTACCCTGTGAAAAAGAAAGCCCGCCTGGGCTGGGTTCCCTTGCACTTTAATTAGCCTGGCTGAACTCCAGACACTGCAAGTAGCCTGGCCCAAGCGACCGATTTCGAACGCCTGGCCGTGCCTGGTCGTGCGGCCATGAGGCTAACAGCAACATGGATGGATATTAGCATTAAATAATTGATGCATGGATTGATTGATGGGACGTTGATGCTTTGCCTGGCCCAGGCATGAACCAAACGCTTCAGCACCACACAAGCCTGGCCAGGCAGAAATATTTTACATCTCACGTCTACACCAGGCAGTACCGGCCATCAAGGCATGAGGGTCAGGTCATGAACCAAACTGACCAATAAAGTTTGAGAGAGATTGAGGAGCCCCGATAAGGCTGAGTGGTGCGTCAGATAGCTAAGAGGGGGAAAGAGATATTCCATCCGCTCGATAATGCAGTGCATGTAAATTTTATAGAAGTCAAACTTTGGAAACTTTGATCAGGTTTACGCAAATGTTATTTATATCTACAATACCAAAGACACATCATACAAAACTACATCTCATGGTGAATCTAATGGTATATGTTTGCCATACTAGATGTAATTGTTTTTCTCCACGTACATGGTCAAACTTTGTGATGTTTGACTTTTCAATAAATCTATATGCTATGGACGGAGGAGAGTGCCTCAGTCGAGACAGATCAAGTGCGTGTGAAGGAGAATGAGTAAGTGTGCAAAAAGAGTATGTGTGTGAAAGAGAAAGTGACAACAAACGATAAATTAGAGAGAGAGTGTGTTTCTCATTTCTTATGCGAACATATCACGCATGCATCTCCGAGATGGAAAAACGAGGCAAGGACATACACGAAGATAGCTAGTGTGTGATTGTTTGCAACGGAGAGAGACACCCCTGTAGCACATGTCCAATAGAGGTCTAGCCAACAAGGAAAAAAGGTCGAGAGGGACACATGGATGGCATGGATGCATGGGGAGGGAGAGAGGGTGTGTTTCTGATAGAGAGATCCCCTCGAGATCATGAGGGGACTATATGGGTGGGAGATCAAGGGAGTGCATGCGCGATAGAAAGATGCCCCGAGACAAATCGAGATAGACCATGCACATGTTTGTGATGGATACTAAGATTAGCTAGTCATATACATATAGGGGGGGACTGCGTGTGCCTACAATTGAGTGAGAGACCATCATACTTGGCTAGCTGGGCATGAGATTGTGTGTGTGTGCGTGTGAGATGGATAGAGAACGAGGGAGAGAGATAGAGTTTTAGATGGACCTATCGAGTGCGAGTGAGATATGCATGTGTATGTGTGACCCAGGTGGATGGAGAGTTTGAGAGAGGGGGGGAAGAGCTCCGAGACGACATAGTGGTGCGTCAGAGAGTTACGGGCAAAGAGCCAAGGAATTTATGTGTGTACGATGAGTGCACCCAAGATATCTAGCATGGACAAGCTAGAGTATCATACATAGTGTGCGAAAGAGACCTATAGATGGTGTATATATGAATGCGGACTAGAAAGACCCCCCCCCCACACACACAGAGAGAGAGAGAGATGGAGAGAAAGGGAGAGGGACCAACAAGGTTTTTGTGTCGGATGCGTGCGACAGAATTGAAGATTGTCGGCGAGAGTGAGAGAGAGAAAGAGAGAGAGAGAGAGAGAGAGAGAGAGAGAGAGAGAGAGAGAGAACAGGAGTCCGGGAGAGGGGGAGGTCGCGTTTTATGCATCAAACACTGATATAAACCATGTTTCGATATAAACTTGCATTCAAATATTAAAATTGGAGAACATGTTGTCTACAATCCACACATGAACAGGTATATGCGTATATCAAACAAGTTCATTAATTTGACTTTCGACTTGTTCATGGAGTACTATAATACTGTACAACATGCTACTCCATTGAGGTGTTCAATTTTGGATTTAGTTCACTATTTTGACCTACTGAATGAGCGAGTTCATTTAATCGAGATATTTCATTTTGGGTTTGATTCACGTTTTTTAGTGGGTCAACTATTTGTCATATAGTAAATCGCTAGCAACGAGCATGTAAAAACACATTACTCCCGAGCATCATCTCTCCATCTAAAAAAGATGTGGCAATCTAATATTTCAAAATTTGATCCGAATTGACTTGGTAAGGTAGACGTGGATGCTCATTCTCCCAAAATTTGAATGAACCGTTAAACATCCTCTCTTCTCGGTGGAATTCGCCCGAGCAAATAAATGGGAGACGCGAAATTACCGTCCTATGAGGGACACGCATCAATTGGCCTGTTGTACATCGAGGGTAGGTTCGTAACTTCATCCAAGCGCGCCTTCTCCTCGGCCAAAATGACATGTGCCGAATAATTCATAAACCATGGTCGGCAAAACACGCTCTCCTCGCCCGAAATAGCTTGCGCCCACTATTTCAAAAACGCTCTCCTCGCCCGAAATCGATCGCGCCCACTATAGTTCAAAACACGCCCTCCTCGCCCGAAATCGCTCCCGCCCACTATTTGGGGAGAAGCAAAGTTACTCTACTATCCCCGACCCTCAGTACACAGACCAAAGCCGAGAAGCCTATAGGAAAAGGTAGAACTGCAACTCCCCCTCACATTTCAGAAAAATGCATCCGTAAGACATGGTTCCA
>NC_041387.1:661004891-661047920 GCF_002162155.2 Triticum dicoccoides | reverse complement strand
TCACCTTCTCCCTGGGAAGCTCCCTTCTCCCGAGCCACGAAACCTCAGCCCCACCTCCATGGTGCCCCGCACCGCACCAATTTCACAGCCGCCCTCCTCCCTAATGCCGGAGACGCTGTCCAATTGCCGTCGTACACTGGGCCGTGTACCTCTTACTCCGTGCTGCTGGTGCTGCCTCGATGACGGCCGCGTGAACCTTACCAGAATCGACTCACCCCTGCCGTTGTTCACGGTGCTGGAGGGGCTCCAACTTTGGATCTGTTCAGAGTCCTCGCGCTGCTTCCACGTAGCCGTCGACCGTCGCGACATCGCTCTTTCCCTACCGCCGCTCGCCACCGCAACTGCGCTGGCCTCACCGACTCGGCAGCTGGACCTGCCTACTTCACCATGCCGCCAGATAGGTCGCACTCTCATCTCAAATCACTTTATTTAGGCATCAGTTGTCTGAATTTTTATTCTGGGCCAATTGATTCGCAATGGGAACCAGCACCCCTCAAGGCGGCGGAGCTCCTAGGCTGCCGGTTGGCTGGTGTCTAACGTAAGGGTGTGGGGCCGCAAGTTCGCCGCGGAAGCAGTGCGTAGATGGCTATCTTTTAGAGCTGCATGGGTTGAAGGTACTGCCGCCGCCGGATCTGGATGACGGGGAGTCTTTGTGGATTGGCCCGGGGGCGGCGCAACCACGGCAGTGTGGTGGGGCGGGGAGAGGGGTTTTGGCCGGGGCCACAGATGGCAGAGGCAGGCTGCTCTGCCCTTGGTCGCTGGCTCTTCGGGGAAGATTCCGAACAGTGTCAGCCGGGAGGCACAAGACGGCCATCAAGCCATCCGGCTTAGATCGAATAGTACCAAAATAAAATAAAATTGTGTGACCCCAATTTAGTCTTCAGTCAACAGACGTGTGACCACTCTCGTACCTTGTTGTTGATCTCTTAGTGTATTTCTTCAGATCAAAGAGATATGTCATTCTTAACATTATGCGTTATCTGCATCTTCAGACACACCGTCTTCCGACTCACCGCAACTGCTCCAACAAGGGAAGCATACACCAGAAGGGAGCTACAGTCCCCACTCAACAGTTCCCAGCATCGAATGCGCGTGCCCGACATGGACAGCCACAACAACTACAGGGCCATCGACAAGTCAGCACATGATGCTCACTCCTATGGATGGTAGCCAGATAGGTTGTACCCTCATCTTACTTGTGTGCAACATTTATGGCTTTGTTATTCATCTAAGCACGAAAAATAGATCATCACATTTCACTATATATTCATGCTGATCTCTTACGGGTCTTGTTCAGGAGTTCACGCTGTTCCATAGTTCAGCTAAGATACTTGTTCTTTAGGTAACGCTGTTCCATAGTTATCATCCATCAGCCAATGCTATCCCACAGGCTGGTGATTATAGTATTATACCACTTCTAGTATTACCTATGTTGTTCTTTATTACTTTTGTGTGCCATCTAGTTAATCTCGAGTACAAATGATACATATTCTGTAGCTTTAATCTGTGTTCCCCCTTTAGTTTATGAGACCTGTTGCTGCTAGTTAACCCCAGTCCTACTATTTATGTCGTCTCCTACAGGCACTCATTTACATAAATCTAACTACTAGTTGTCTTCCATGCATGTCAGATATAATTGCACACACTGATATATCCACAAGAACCTCACGGAGCAATGTAAAGGCCAATAAACTTGATGTCAATGATACCCAATATGATGGAACATGTAAAGGCAGTTCTTTAGAAGACTTGCAGAAAGATGATGAATCCTCTTCACCCCACAAGGTCCTTGCTCTAACTTGGCATGTGATATGGGTACAACATGCATATAATGTCCTGGAGTGTATCTACTCTGTTGCAATGCCATGTGCTTAGCATGCTGATCATGCATGTAAATATGTCATGCCTTCCTGTTTTTCAGTACCTATTCCATTCATGATAACATGTTTTCAAATTCAAGTACTGTCATTCTACTCTATCGCAATGCCATCTGCTTAATTTGGACATCATACTTCTGAATATCTTATGCATTGTTATTCATCATTATGTACTTCATTTGTCTGCCATACCTTGTTTTTTTTACATTGAAGTGTTGTTCTAGTGCTCTTTTGCAATGTCATCTTATTTTCCCAATCATACACGTGTATGTTGCCTTAGTTATTTCTGTACGTATTTCACTAGCATATAGTTTTACATTCAACTAGTGTTTTTTTTGCTGTGTTGTCCTGTCGTATCCCTAGCTCTTACACCATACTCCCTCCGTCCGGATTACATGTTGCCGTAATGGATAAAAAAGGATGTATCAAGAACTGAAATACACCTAGACCCATCCATTTTTCCGGATGGAGGGAATACATGTCAATATGTCATGCCTTCCTATTCTTCAGTACCTATTACATCTCTCTGATGTCGCATGTTTTATAATTAAACCACCATTCTTCTATACAAGGCATGCAAGGGGAAGACGACTATGTTAGAATCTGAAGGGTTACAAACAAGGCCTTTGCAAAAGATCCAAACGCCAGGAGATAATAAACCAACTCCAGTTTTTATAGATACTGCTCCAGCACAGAGAAATCCAACTCCTACTGATAATAAGCAGATTCCAGTGGCCAAAGAACTAGTCCGGTCCAGTCCAGCAAATATATCTCAACTCAATTCTAAGAAGCGTGTGCGTATCCTTGCATCATGAAATTTTATAGCATGCTGATCATATTTTCTACATGTTTCTTACCCATCTCTCTTTTAGAAAATAAGCTTAACAGATAGAAGAAATTCTGCAATGGTATCGTTTATGAGGAAAGATTTTTGCAGGAATTCTCTGTGCTCCAATGAAGATGTAAGTACCTGTTGTATATCACTATATTTTTACGTCAGCATGTATTTTGTTAATCGGCGTGAATCCAACCTTTATCTGATCTAAATTTAGTTGTACCAAAATGTATGATTAAAGGCCACAATGTTGATTTTTGTAAGGAAAACTGCCTGGTAGTTTTGCATCCTGAGCTGCATGAGTGTACTATATCATATCAGTGGGTTTGAATACTTTGGTTCTGTAGTGGGTTTTTCAGTGTTTTTTTACTGTGTTGTCCTGTCGTATCCCTAGCTCTTACATCATACTCCCTCCGTCCAGATTAAATGTCGCAGAAATGGATAAAACTGGATGTATCTAGAACTGAAATACGCCTAGACCCGTCCATTTATTTCCGGATGGAGGGAATACGTGTCAATATGTCATGCCTTTCTATTCTTTAGTACCTATTCCATCTCTACTGTAGCATGTTTTATAACTGAATCACCATTCTTCTATATAAGGCATGCAAGGGGAAGACTGCTATGTTAGAATCTGAAGGGTTACAAACTAGGTCTTTGCAAAAGATCCAAACGCTAGGAGATAATAAACCAACTCCATTTTTCATAGATACTGCTCCAGCACAGAGAAACCCAACTCCCACTGATAATAAGCAGATTCCAATGGCCAAACAACTAGTCCGCTCCAGTCCAGGAAAAGAATGTCAACTCCATTCTAAGAAACGTGTGCGTATCCTCGCATCATGAAATTTTATAGCATTCTGATCATATTTTCTACATGTTTCTTACCCATCTCTCTTTTAGAAAATAAGGTTAAATGATAGAAGACTTCCTCCATTGGGATTGTATTTGAGGAAAATATCTTGTGGGAATTCTCTGTGCTCCAATGCTGATGTAAGTACCTGTTGTATATCACTATATTTTTACATCAACATGTATTTTGTTAATCGTCGTGAATCTAACCTTTATCTGATCTAAAATTAGTTGTAGCAAAATGTTAAAGGCGCCAATGTTGATTTTTGTAAGGAAAACTGCCTGGTAGTTTTGCATACTGAGCTGCCTGAATGTACTGTCTCATATCACGCACATTACTGAATTGTAGTGCTTCTCTGGTTGCCCATTCATTCATTGTGTCAATGTTGCTTTCGTGCTACCTTACCTGGCTGATGATAGCTGTGCCATATTGTGTTAATTTGGTGTAGGCTAGTTGCCCAAACGTTCGTTGTGTCAATGTTGCTTTCCTATTATCTGACTTGGCCAGTGATAGCAATGCTAGTGTGTTAATTTTGTGCAGGCTGCTGAAGATAAGAAGACAAACTCTGAAAACAGAAAGGCAACCTCATTGTTTCTTTCTAGTAAATCTAGGCCAGGTAATATGGCAATAACTCATGATTAATCTGTTTGGCTGCCGTCCTAATTTATGTTATGATGCAGTGGTCGAGACACTCTCCACTATCAATAATACAAGTCTGCCAAAATCTCCATCTGAATCTGTTCAGTATCCTCTGTCTCAAATGCAACGGAATAAATGTATGTTTGTGAACCAATTAATGGCTGAAGCAATGATGGAAATGGTGGATGAATCAAAGGTGCAGAGTCGTGCGACACAACAACTGATCAATGTTTACAGAGACAGTGTAGCAAAGCAGAAAGAACTTGCCCACATGCTTATGGGCGTCATCTGTGCTGAGGTTGCAGATTGTGACATTGTAGATGGTTAGGTTCTGCTCATTTATTTGCACTGGCATCAATCTTTGATTGCCCAGAGGATGTAATTTCCTGTAATATATGCTGGATGTGCAACGTTATTCCCTGTATGCCGTACCTTTGCTTGATCGGTTTTGATCCTGTGCATAATTGCTCGTCGTAATGGGCTCAAATTATCTAATTTGGCCTAAAGACATGTACGAACTTTAGTGGGCCCATTAAGTTAATGGGCCGTTACTAGGCCGAAAGTTAATGGTCGGCCCTCTTACCTCCCGGGTCGTTAACAGGCCGACATCGAAGCGGGCAACAGGTGGCCCCAATTTATTTCACGGGCCGTTAACAGGCCGTTACTAAGTTTGGGCTACATATGGCCCAACTATACTGTAGGCCTTTAGCAGGCCGAAAGAGACAGCGGGCTTGTAGTGGACCATGAAGACCATGGGCCTCTAAGAGGTCGAAAGTCAGGTCGTATTGTAAATGGCCCAACTGTGTTGTGGGCCTTTAGCGGGCCGAAAGAGAAACTGGGTTGGTATTGGACCATGAAGGGCATGGGCCATTAAAAGGCCAAAACTAAGGTCCGACTGCAAATGGCCCAACTCATTTATGGTCCATTAATAGGCCGAAAGGCACACAGGGACGGGAATTGGCGCAACACTTAAATGGGTCGCTAAAAGGCCAAAACTCAGGTCCGACTATAAATGGCCCAACTGATTTATGGGCCGTCAACAGGCTGAAAGTGACACCGGGCCAGAAATTGGCCCAACACTTAAATGGGCCACTAAAAGGCCAAAACTTAGGTCCGACAACAAATGGCCCATCAGATTTATGGGTCGCCAACAGGCTGAAAGACACACCGGGCCGGAAATTAGCCCAACATTTAAATGGGTCGCTAAAAGGCCGAAAGATGTACATCCTGAAAATTGGCCCATCCATTAAATGGGCCGTTAACAGGCCGAAATCTCATCGGGCCGATATTGAGCCCAAATATATAGTGGGCTGTTAACGGGCTCGAACTGACGATGGGCTGCAATGGTGTTAAATCTTTAACGGGCCGAATTGGCACATTTCATATGGGTCGTGGGCTTAAATGGACCTGACACAAGTAGGCCTTATATGGGCTGGCGTGCTAATTTTTACTGGGCCGGCCTTTTCACAGGAATGGGCCTCTGTTGGGCCATGCCACGTGTCGACGTATCATAGGCGCCTTCCGTCCAATGAGTAGATGAAATCTGTCCCAACGATGAGCCGACACGTCTTTCCTCCAGCCAATGATGATTTTACACGTGGAAAATCCCCATTGGTCGGGGCTGTTAACAGGTTATCAGATTCAAAACCCGACCCGATAGCTTAACGGCGTTCCATTACGGTGGATGCCACGTGTCAGTCACCCTTGACGAAAGCACTTCTGTGACACGCGATTTATCGTCATGGAAGTGGACACTTCCGTGATGATAATTTTGGTAATGTCATGGAACACTTCTACGACAGCACAGGTATGACTATCTTGATTCTGTCATAAATTTGCCATGGATGTACATGCATGACAAAAAACGCGACCTACTGTGAAAAACACGTATCATCATGGAAGTGTATTTTTTTGTAGTGTATACAACTCTCCTTCCAGAAATCCATTCAGGAATGCAGTCTTTACATCCATTTGCCAAATTTTGTAATCATAAAATGCGGCAATTGCTAACATGATTCGGACAGACTTAAGCATCGCTACGGGTGACAAAGTCTCATCGTAGTCAACTCCTTGAACTTGTCGAAAACCATTCGCAACAAGTCGAGCTTTGTAGACAGTAACATTACCATCAGGGTCAGTCTTCTTCTTGAAGATCCATTTATTCTCGATGGCTTGCCGATCATCGGGCAAGTCAACCAAAGTCCACACTTTGTTCTCATACATGGATCCCATCTCAGATTTCATGGCCTCAAGCAATTTCCGGAATCTGGGCTCATCATCACTTCCTCATAGTTTGTAGGTTCATCATGATCATGTAACATGACCTCCAGAACAGGATTACCATACCACTCTGGTGCGGATCTTACTCTGGTTGACCTACGAGGTTCGGTAGTAACTTGATCTAAAGTTACATGATCATCATCATTAGCTTCCTCACTAATTGGTGTAGGAGTCACAGGAACAGCTTTCTGTGGTGAACTACTTTCCAATAAGGGAGCAGGTACAGTTACCTCATCAAGTTCTACTTTCCTCCCACTCACTTCTTTCGAGAGAAACTCCTTCTCTAGAAAGGATCCATTCTTAGCAACAAATATCTTGCCTTCAGATCTGTGATAGAAGGTGTACCCAACAGTCTCCTTTGGGTATCCTATGAAGACACATTTCTCCGATTTGGGTTCGAGCTTATCTGGTTGAAGTTTTTCACATAAGCATCGCAGCCCCAAACTTTCAGAAAACAACTTTGGTTTCTTGCCAAACCACAGTTCATACAGCGTCATCTCAACGGATTTAGATGGTGCACTATTTAACATGAATGCAGCCGTCTCTAAAGCATAACCCCAAAACGATAGCGGTAAATCAGTAAGAGACATCATAGATCGCACGATATCTAATAAAGTGTGGTTACGATGTTCGGACACACCATTATGTTGTGGTGTTCCGGGTGGCGTGAGTTGCGAAACTATTCCGCATTGTTTCAAATGAAGACCAAACTCGTAACTTAAATGTTCTCCTCCACGATCAGATCGTAGAAACTTTATTTTCTTGTTATGATGATTTTCCACTTCACTCTGAAATTCTTTGAACTTTTCAAATGTTTCAGACTTATGTTTCATCAAGTAGGTATACCCATATCTGCTCAAATCATGTGTGAAGGTGAGAAAATAACGATACCCGCCATGAGCTTCAATATTCATTGGACCACATACATCAGTATGTATGCTTTCCAATAAATCTGTTGCTCGCTCCATTGTTCCAGAAAACGGAGTTTTAGTCATCTTGCCCATGAGGCATGGTTCCCAAGTACGAAGTGATTCATAATCAAGTGATTCCAAAAGTCCATCAGAATGGAGTTTCTTCATGCTCTTTACACCAATATGACCCAAACGGCAGTGCCACAAATAAGTTGCACTATCATTATCAACTCTGCATCTTTTGGCTTCAATATTATGAATATGGGTATCACTACTATCGAGATTCAATAAAAATAGACCACTCTTCAAGGGTGCATGACCATAAAAGATATTACTCATATAAATAGAACATCCATTATTCTCAGATTTAAATGAATAACCGTCTCGCATTAAACAAGATCCAGATATAATGTTCATGCTCAACGCTGGCACCAAATAACAATTATTCAGGTCTAAAACTAATCTCGAAGGTAGATGTAGATGTAGCGTGCCGACCGCGATCACATCGACTTTGGAACCATTTCTGACGCACATCGTCACCTCGTCCTTAGCCAATCTTCGCTTACAACGTAGTCCCTGTTTCGAGTTGCAAATATTAGCAACAGAACCAGTGTCAAATACCCAGGCACTACTGCGAGCATTAGTAAGGTACATATCAATAAGATGTATATCACATATACCTTTGTTCACCTTGTCATCCTTCTTATCCGCCAAATACTTGGGGCAGTTCCGCTTCCAGTGACTAGTCCCTTTGTAGTAAAAGCACTCAGTCTCAGGCTTAGGTCCAGACTTGGGCTTATTCACTTGAGCAGCAACTTGCTTGCCATTCTTCTTGAAGTTCCCCTTCTTCCGTTTAACTTTTTTCTTGAAACTGGTAGTCTTGTTGACCATCAACACTTGATGCTCCTTCTTGATTTCTACCTCCGCAGCCTTTAGCATCGCAAAGAGCTCGGGAATTGTCTTGTTCATCCCTTGCATATTATAGTTCATCACGAAGCTCTTGTAGCTTGGTGGCAGTGATTGAAGAAATCTGTCAATGACACTATCATCAGGAAGATTAACTCCCAGTTGAATCAAGTGATTGTTATACCTACACATTTTGAGTATATGCTCACTGACAGAACTATTCTCCTCCATCTTGCAGTTGTACAACTTATTGGAGACTTCATATCTCTCAATCCGGGCACTTGTCCTAAATATTAACTTCAACTCCTGGAACATCTCATATGCTCCATGATGTTCAAAACATCGTTGAAGTCCCGGTTCTAAGCTGTAAAGCATGGCACACTGAACTATCGAGTAGGCATTAGCTTTTCTCTGCCAGACGTTCACAACGTCTGGTGTTGCTCCTGCAACGGGTCTTGCACCTAGCGGTGCTTTCAGGACGTAATTCTTCTGTGTAGCAATGAGGATAATCCTCAAGTTATGGACCCAGTCCGTGTAATTGCTACCATCATCTTTCAACTTAGCTTTCTCTAGGAACACATTAAAATTCAACAGAACAATAGCACTGGCCATTTATCTACAACAACCTAGATATGCAAAAAACTATCAGGTACTTAGTTCGTGATAAATTAAAGTTCAATTAATCATAATTAAGAACTCCCACTTAGATAGACATCCCTCTAATTATCTAAGTGATCACGTGAACCATATCAACTAAACCATGTCCGATCATCACGTGAGATGGAGTAGTTTGCAATGGTGAACATCACTATGTTGATCATACCTACTATATGATTCACGCGCGACCTTTTAGTCTCAGTGTTCCGAGGCCATATCTGCATATGCTAGGCTCATCAAGTTTAACACGAGTATTCTGCGTGTGCAAAGCTGGCTTGCACCCGTTGTATGTGAACGTAGAGCTTATCACACCCGATCATCACGTGGTGTCTCGGCATGACGAACTTTCGCAACGGTGCATACTCAGGGAGAACACTTATACCTTGAAATTTAGTGAGAGATCATCTTATAATGCTACCGTCGATCTAAGCAAAATAAGATGCGTAAAAGATAAACATCACATGCAATCAATATAAGTGATATGATATGGCCATCATCATCTTGTGCTTTTGATCTCCATCTCCAAAGCACCGTCATGATCACCATCGTCACCGGCGCGACACCTTGATCTCCATCGTAGCATCACTGTCGTCTCGCCAACTATTGATTCTACGACTATCGCTACCGCTTAGTGATAAAGTAAAGCAATTACATGGCGATTGCATTTCATACAATAAAGCGACAACCATATGGCTCCTGCCACTTGTCGATGACTTTGTATAAAACATGATCATCTCATACAATAAAATTTAGCATCATGTCTTGACCATATCACATCACAGCATGCCCTGCAAAAATGAGTTAGACGTCCTCTACTTTGTTGTTGCAAGTTTTACGTGGCTGCTACGGGCTGAGCAAGAACCGTTCTTACCTACGCATCAAAACCACAATGATATTTCGTCAAGTATGTGTTGTTTTAACCTTCACAAGGACCGGGTGTAGCCACACTCGATTCAACTAAAGTTGGAGAAACTGACACCGCCAGCCACCTGTGCGCGAAGCACGTCCGTAGAACAAGTCTCGTGTAAGCGTACGCGTAATGTCGGTTCGGGCCGCTTCATCCAACAATACCGCCGAATCAAAGTATGACATGCTGGTAAGCAGTATGAGTAGTATCGCCCACAACTCACTTGTGTTCTATTCGTGCATATAACATCTACGCAAAACCTGGCTCTGATGCCACTGTTCGGGAACGTAGTAATTTCAAAAAAATTCCTACGCACAAGCAAGATCATGGTAGTGCATAGCAACGAGAGGGGAGAGTGTTGTCCACGTACCCTCGTAGACCGAAAGCGAAAGCGTTATGACAATGCAGTTGATGTAGTCGTACGTCTTGACGATCGACCGATCCTAGTACCGAACGTACGGCGCCTGCGCGATCTGCACACGTTCAGCTCGGTGACGTCCCACGAACTCTGATCCAGCAAAGTGTCGAGGGAGAGTTTGGCAGCATGATGGCGTGATGACGGTGATGATGATGCTACCGACGCAGGGCTTCGCCTAAGAACCGCAACGATATAGCCGAGGTGGATTATGGTGGAGGGGGGCACCGCACACGGCTAAGAGAGATCAATGATCAACTTGTGTGTTCTAGGGTGCCCCCCTGCCCCCGTATATAAAGGAGCAAGGGGGGAGGCCAGCCTGGCCTTGGGGCGCGCCAAGGAGAGGGGGAGTCCTCCTCCTAGTGGGAGTAGGACTCCCCTTTCCTAGTCCAACTAGAAAGGAGGAAGGGGGAAGGAACGAGAGGGAGAGAGGGAGGAAAGAGGGGGCGCCGCCCCCCTCCTTGTCCAATTCAGACTCCCAAGGGGGGGGGGCGGCCAGCCCTAGGGCCTCTCTTTCTCTTCCACAAGGCCCATGTTGGCCCATTAGATCCCCCGGAGGTTCCGATAACCTCCCAGCACTCCGATAAATATCCGGTGACCCCCGGAACTCATCCGGTGTCCGAATATATTCGTCCAATATATCAATCTTTATGTCTCGACCATTTCGAGACTCCTCGTCATGTCCGTGATCATATCCAGGACTCTGAACTACCTTCAGTACATCAAAACACATAAACTCATAATATCGACCGTCACCGAACGTTAAGCGTGCGGACCCTACGGGTTCAAGAACTATGTAGACATGACCGAGACATGTCTCCGGCTAATAACCAATAGCGGAACCTGGATGCTCATATTGGCTCCCACATATTCTACAAAGATCTTTGTCGGTCAAACCGCATAACAACATAACTTGTTCCCTTTGTCATCGGTATGTTACTTGCCCAAGATTCGATTGTCGGTATCTCAATACCTAGTTCTATCTCGTTACCGCTAAGTCTCTTTACTCGTTCCATAGTGCATCATCCCGCAACTAACTCATTAGTCACATTGCTTGCAAGGCTTATAGTGATGTGCATTACCGAGAGGGCCCAGAGATACCTCTCCGACAATCGGAGTGACAAATCCTAATCTGGATCTATGCCAACTCAACAAGTACCATTGGAGACACCTGTAGAGCACCTTTATAATCACCCAGTTACGTTGTGACATTTTGTAGCACACGAAGCGTTCCTACGGTATTCGGGAGTTGCATAATCTCATAGTCATAGGAACATGTATAAGTCATGAAGAAAGCAATAGCAACATACTAAACGATCAAGTACTAAGCTAACGGAATGGGTCAATGATACGTCTCCAACGTATCTATAAATTTTTATTGTTCCGTGCTATTATATTACCCGTTTTGGATGTTTATGGGCTTATTTTACACTTTTATATCATTTTTGGGACTAACCTACTAACCGGAGGCCCAGCCCGAATTGCTGTTTTTTTGCCTATTTCAGTATATCGAAGAAAAGGAATATCAAATGGAGTCCAAACGCGATGAAACCTTCGAGAACGATCTTTTTAGAACAAATTCCAACCGGGAGACTTGGAGTGGACGTCAAGCAACAAGCAAGGCGGCCACGAGGGTGCTCGGAGTGCCCCCTAGGGCTGGGCACGCCCCCACCCTCGTGGGCCCCTTGATCGTCCACCTACGTACTTATTCCTCCTATATATACACCCGTACCCTGAAACCATCAGAGGCGACCACGAAAACCTAATTCCACCACCGCAACCTTCTGTATCCGCGAGATCCCATCTTGGAGCCGTTGCCGACGCTCTGCCGGAGGGGGAATCCACCATGGAGGGCCTCTACATCATCTCCAAGGCCTCTCCGATGAGTTGTGAGTAGTTTACCACAGACCTTCGGGTCCATAGTTATTAGCTAGATGGCTTCTTCTATCTCTTTGATTCTCAATACAAAGTTCTCCTTCCTGTTCTTGGAGATCTATTCGATGTAACTCTTTTTGCGGTATGTTTGTCGAGATCCGATGAATTGTGGGTTTATGATCAAGTTTATCTATGAGAAATATTCGAATCTCCTCTGAATTCTTTTATGTGTGATTAAGTTATCTTTGCAAGTCTCTCCGAATTATCATTTTGGTTTGGCCTACTAGATTGATCTTTCTTGCCATGGGAGAAGTGCTTAGCTTTGGGTTCAATCTTGCGGTGTCCTTTCCCAGTGACAGTAGGGGCAGCAAGGCACGTATTGTATTGTTGCCATCGAGGATAAAAAGATGGGGTTTATATCATATTGCATGAGTTTATCCCTCTACATCATGTCATCTTTCTTAATGCATTACTCTATTCTTCATGGACTTAATACTCTAGATGCATGCTGGATATCGGTCGATGTGTGGAGTAATACTAGTAGATGTAGAATCGTTTTGGTCTACTTGTCACGGACCTGATGCCTATATACATGATCATGCCTAGATAATCTCATAACTATGTGCTTTTCTACCAATTGCTCGACAGTAATTTGTGCACCCACCTTAATAATTATGCTATCTTGAGAGAAGCCACTAATGAAACCTATGGCCCCCGGGTCTATCTCTTATCATATGAGCTTTCAATCTACTTTTATTTGCATCTTTACTTTTCCAATCTATATCATAAAATATCAAAAAAATATTTAACTTATCATATTATCTCTATCAGATCTCACTTTCACAAGTGGTCGTGAAGGGATCGACAACCCCTTTATCACGTTGGTTGCGAGGTTCTTGTTTTTTTGTGTAGGTGCGATGGACTTTTGAGGAGCCTCCTACTGGATTGATACCTTGGTTCTCAAAAACTAAGGGAAATACTTACGCTACTGTGCTGCATCACCCTTTCCTCTTCAAGGAAAACCAACACAAGCTCAAGACGTAGCAAGAAGGATTTCTGGCACCGTTGTCGGGGAGGTCTTCGCTCAAGTCAAGACATACCAAGTACCCATAACAAACTCATCTCCCTTGCATTTACATTATTTGTCATTTGCCTCTCGTTTTCCTCTCCCCCACTTCACCCTTGCCGTTTTATTCGCCCTCTCTTTCCCAATCTCCTCTCTCTTTCGCTTGCCTTTTTGTTTGCTTGTGTGTTGGATTGCTGGTCGCGATGGCGCAAGATAATACCAAATTGTGTGAATTTTCCAATACCAATAATAATAATTTCCTTAGTACTCCGATTGCTCCTCTTAATGATGTTGAGTCTTGTGAAATCAATGCTTCTTTGCTAAATCTTGTTATGAAAGATCAATTCTCCGGCCTTCCTAGTGAAGATGCCGCTACCCATCTAAACAACTTTGTTGATTTGTGTGAGATGCAAAGGAAGAAAGATACGGATAATGATATTGTTAAATTGAAGTTATTTCCGTTTTCACTTAGGGATCGCGCTAAAATTTGATTTTTGTCTTTGCCTAAAAATAGTATTGATTCATGGAATAAGTGCAAAGATGCCTTTATCTCTAAGTATTTTTCCTCCCGCTAAGATCATCTCTCTTAGGAACGATATTATGAATTTTAAACAACTTGATCCTGAGCATGTTGCCCAATCTTGGGAAAGAGTGAAATTGATGATTCGCAATTGCCCTACTCATGGTTTGAATTTATGGATGATCATACACAAAATTTATGTCGGATTGAATTTTGCTTCTAGAAATCTTTTAGATTCGGACGCGGGAGGCACGTTTATGGAAATCACCTTAGGAGAAGCTACTAAGCTCCCTGATAATATTATGGCTAATTATTCTCAATGGCGTACCGAAAGATCTACTAGTAAAAAAGTGCATGCTATATGTCGTGGATTTGTCACGGCAGATGTCCTTGTGAAAGGACTTAGTCGTGGAGCCATTGCTGCGGGTTAACTTGAAGGGGTTAAAGCGGACACAAAGACACAAGGGTTTATACTAGTTCGGCCCCTTCGATGAAGGTAAAAGCCTACGTCTAGTTGTGATGGAATTGATGTGGTTTCGATGGCTAGGGAGCAAACAAGCTTCGCCTAGGCTCGAGTTGTTGTTGTCTGTCCTTGAACCGCCGCCGGGTCGTCCCCTTATATACACGGGTGATGCCCGTCGGTCCACAGAGTCCCACACCGGTTCATACTCGTATCCCGGTTGGTCTCTCTATTCCTAACTTACAATGCAAGTTTACATATCAAGCCGGTTTACGGCTACAGGTTCTAAACCGACTACAGGCCTTGGGCCTTCATCTGCTTAATCACCTTTAAACTACTAATGGAGCTAACCCGGCCCAGGTAGGCCGGTTCACGCCCAGTGGTAATATCCCCAACATTAGGCCCCAGATTGATTTGAACTGGTTCATGTCAATCCTTCACAAAAATCTTTGTCTTCAACATCTTCTGGTAATTGGTAAACCGCCATGTCATCATCATCTCTGGTTGCTATAAATCGGCATGACGTCATCATGAAGTTAACATTTATGACGCCTTCTTTTATTAATAGATCTGCGATACCCATGGCAGCAGCTCCACTTCCGAATCTTGTGGCTCCTGGATTCCCGCGCCTGACACACGTCCCCTGCCTTATAAATAGGACCGAAGGGTCATTTCCTTTCCCCCCTTCGTCTCTTTCTCTTCGTCTTCCTCGTGTCGCCAGCCTCGGAGCTCCTCCGCCGACGTTGACCTCTGCACCGTCTTGGGCCGCTGCATCAACCTGAACGCACCAGAGCACCGCGGTAGCCTTCCGTGTCTTCCTCGACTCTGGTAGGCCTTCTGTTCTTCTTGACATAGATCTATTCTAGGGTTTCGTGTTCTTGCCGTGTTCATCACTTGTTCATACTCGTACCCAGATTCCTGGACATATCTGTGAAACCCTGCTCTGACTAGCATTAGCTTTTTAGCATCCGCCTGTAGTTTTACGCTCAAGTCTATAGATCTCATCCACATTCCTGCCCATTGATTTACTTCTGTTCTGCTTTAACCTTTTTGAATATTTTCTGTTTTTCTGAACTTGCCTCAGATCCATTGCTGCAATAAGACCTTGTGAAACCTGTTTCTGCATACTTAGCCATCCGCAACCTCAATTGCTTTCAATGTTTAGATCAGGCGGTTTAACTTAATATAGAAAAAGTTAATAAACCGGTATATACCATTAGTCCCCTTGTTGAACCGCCAGAACTCTTTAGCCATATGATGCCACTTCATAAAAATCCGATTTAAATACACTGCCTCCGGTTTAGCATTGTTCATACCAGCGCCTTCTTTTATCCAACATGTTCTTGAACCGGAATCACCTATTTCTTGTAGATCTGACCATGGCCAAACAAGTATATGAGTGCAACTGGGTTCCTTCTCGTGTCACAGAAACTCAGTTGGATAATTTAGTCTCGATCGGCGCTTTAGACATCAAAGAGACTATCCACTGGAGGGTTCCTGGTGATGAATGTCCTCCCACACCTCAAGAGGGAGAGGTTGTGATCTTTGCGGATCACTTAGCCCGGGGCTTCAAACCGCCCGGCTCTAAATTTTACCGGGATGTGTTAGCCAATTTTCAACTCCGCCCGCAAGATAGTGGCCCCAATTCTGTTACCAACTTATGTCACTTCCAAGTGCTCTGTGAGGTATACCTTCAAGAGAAACCCACAGTTGAATTGTTCAGAGACTGCTTCCACTTAAACCGCTGCACAGAATTCACTGATGATCCCAATACCGAATTGGGCGGTATGGTAATTCAGAAAAGGAAAGAAATCACTTATCCCCATGCCAGACTACACAGTCACCCCAAGGAGTGGAATGCAACATGGTTTTACTGCAAAGATACTTCCCCTGATGATGAAAATCCTTTGCCTGGCTTTCGTCCGGAGCGACTCAGCAATACACACCCCTTCCCACAAAGGTTAAGTGCCAAGGAGAGGAGTAAATACGCTCCGCAATTATCCAAGCTCCGAGCCTTCATGGCCAACGGTTTAACAGGAGTAGATTTCGCATGCTGTTGGATATCATGGAGCATACTGCCTCTCAGCCGGCGCTCCGGTTTAATGTGCAAGTATACTGGTAGCGTTGATGACCCACTCCGACACACCAACATCCAGCTCTCCGATGATGAAGTCACAGAGGCTGTGAAGAAAATGCTGAACGAACCAGAGCACCTCTGCGCTCAAACCGGCCTGCTCACTTTCTGTGCTACCAACAAACCGCCAACTATAAGATTTTGATTGTACTTTTTACTGAACCTGTTATTGCTATCTCTGTCTGACATCAATTGTTGCTTAACCAGGGTGATAATCCGTTTTGTAGCAAGAAGCTTCCACAAGACAAACCGGAGAAAGCAGAACGGTCAATCCGGCCAAAGACCAAGGTCATCAAGAAGCCTGCTAAAAAGAGGAAAACCACTGCTTCATCTGATCCGGCTGTTGATGATGATGTGGGTAAATCGGACCTTGAGGTAGAACTTGATTCACTAGGCTTACTTTTTACACGCCTTATTGATGATGATACTTGTCAAGACGACGCTGAAGCCAGTAATGCTGATGTCACTGAGGTAACTATTCTCTCTTCCGATTCAGATCCTTTGCCTTTGCCAAAATTTCGCCAGGCCAACTGGAAAGTTAAATTTTCTCATCCTGTTGCTTACTTGGATCCCAAATTTCTTATGAAGACCCAGCAACATGAAGCTCGCCGCACAACCCGGCACAGCGGCCAGGTAGTTACCTCCGCCGGTTTACCAAACAGTCCGGTTCGAAAACGCCGCTCCGAGGTCTCCGACCTTTTTATTAATTTATATCCTAAAATGGGTTTCATCCGACAACCTCTTAATCCGTCCGACTCCGATTATCAGGTTACTTCCCATTCTTCCTCTGGTGAATCGTCGGCCACGCACCTGCCACCACTGAAAATGGGTCTTGGGTAAGCTAGACTGAACATATGCTTCTGGTATACCACGTTATAACTTATGATGTTCCTTGACTCTTTGTTTCTCTTTTCAGGGCTAAACCTAAACCGAGCAAGAAAGCCCGCCTGGATAAAGGGGCCGAGGAAGATGTCGCCCCTGAACAGGATAAAGCACCAGATCTTGAAATGTTCGTTTATGAGGATATTCCCAATGATCCTCCCTTGCAAGATGATGCTATTCCTGAGAAAAGGCCTATCAATACCTCAGTCCCTGTTGACCAGCCTGCCAGCTCCATCCGGATTGATAGATCCCATAGTCCTTCAAAGCCTGCCGATAAACCGACCGCGCCAACGCAAACCGGTGAGTCCAAGGATGATGACGTTGTAATTACCGGCGTAGGTCGCTTTGAACCAGGGAATCCTGTCGCTTTGGCCAAACATACTGTGAAAGAAGATTTTTCTGCCATGAACAAAGGCAAATGGGATGTTGATCTGGAAACATATGCTGCTCTGAGTGCCCAAGATCTTCATTCGGGTTACTTGAACCGGCTATATACTAGTCGTGACTGTGAAGCTGGCCTGGTAAAGATGATGAGAGATAAATTTGAGGTAACTTCCTTGTGCTTCTTCTTTCTTTAATTACTGCCACTGTATTAATCCTCCTAGCCCCCAAGGGCCGGTTTGTAACCTTCTTCAAGCCGGGACTTGAATATAGTCCTCAATACTTTGAAATCCATCAATGTATCCCCCAAGGGCCGGTTCAACTTAGTATAGTTAAACCGGGACTCCAATAAAGATTTTAATATCAGAACATAACTGAGCAAATAGCCATTAGCCCCCAAGTGCCAAGTTGAATACCTGTATTGAGCTTGGGACTTTGCGATTTAGTAATAGATGAAAATTGAAGGTTCATTAGCCCCCAAGTATCAAGCGTATAACTTGTTATGTGGTTGGTACTTCAAATTCTTGTACCGTTTGTTTAAAGCCAAGCACTGTCTTTATGCAGGCTGAAGTGAGGATCAAAGAGGATCGGATTACTGATCTGCAGGAAACTTTGAAAACCCAACAGGCTAAAACCGACAAGGCAAGGGAAGAATTAACCAGCGCTTTGAGCATCACAGAACAGCTGAAGGAGGGCTTCAAGAAGGAGCGGACTGATTGAGCCACTGAGAAGGCCGCTTTAATAAAAAGAGCTGAAAACGCTGAAGCTGCCCTTAAACCGGTGGTAGATGAGCTGACTATCGTAAAGCGGCAAGTACATTCCATGACCGCTGCTATCTTTGGTAAGCTCCTTTTGGTTTCCTTGACAACTCTCGCCTGCTTATAATAGATCCGTTTTGTGATCTTTCCTGTATTGTTGCAGGTACACGCATTGGTCACTTAGGGTCAGATGTTCGGAAGAAGTTGAAGGCTGCCTACACTTTAATTGAACAGCTGTATACCGGAGCGCAGCGGATCATTACCACTGCATCTCATAAAAATCCGGCACCCACTTTAATCCAAGACACTCTTAATAGGTTGTCAATGCTTCCGGCTCGGATTGAAGTACTGAAAAAATCTGCTGCTCGAACCGGAGCCATTAATGCCTTGATCCGGGCAAAAGCATGGGTGCCGGATTTCGATCCTGTTGAGGCAGCTCAAGGCTATCCCAGCTTGAAGGAAGACGGCTCAGAGTTCAATGAAGATGATTTGAGGGCGATAAACCGTGCAGTACGCCCTCTGGCTTGTCAATTGGCTGAAGAGGCAGACTTGTCGCATTATCAAGCTCAGTACAATGATCAGAACAAGCGACTGCCTGCACCAACTCCTGAAGCGGATAATCTGATTCCTCCAATCCGTAAGCATACTTACGCTCCTGATATTGAAATGTCTTCTCTGATCCACGAAGAGGCCGTCTTTCAAGCTTTAATGGGAATCGACTGGACCACTGTTGATTTCCAGCCAATGGATAGAGATGAGGAAGCTGAAACGGCGCGGGACGACCCACAATCATCAGACTGGGGCGATGAACAAGCTTGAACCGGAAGCCAGTTTAAATAGCTGCTTTATTATGATCCGTCGAAACAACAATGATCTTATTTGGGCACCGCGTTGCCTTGTAATAGGATAGTCAATACTTCTGCCTTGAATATGCCTTCGTGCATAAGTACTGATGCTTTTGCTTGAAACCCTCAATTTATATTTCCTGCAATCAGAAAATCTTGAACTTCGGTGGCGGTTATACTGCCAACCGGTTTATGACCTTTATATATATATATATCATCAATGTATTTAAGACGTATAATCAAATATGTGATACAAAATACCTGCCATCGCTGGGCATGAAGTTGGCTTAGCCAGGCTTGAAACGGAGTATTTATAAACCATTACCATCAAAGGGGAGAAAACAACTCCCATGTAAACCATGATGGGTCATTATGATCCCCCCTGCTACTTCATGATGTTAACAGGAAAGTTAAACCGGGCATATTTCTCCGGATTACAAATGAACCGATTTCCGTCAGCTGAACTTGTAAAAAGTGTTGTTGGTTTAAAGGAAACACAACAAAAATTGAAAAATAGTCATAAAAGAAATATGGAAGCAAAGACAATGATAAAAACCGTTTGCAAAAACATGCTTTACTGAGCTGATCAGATGGTTTTACCATGGTCGCACAAGACCAAGCCCCCAATAGGAGTGACAATGGTTCAAGTCAGCTAGGTCCCCAAACGAAACCGTGGCATTTATGCCGATCAAAAGGCATGGCAATGGTTCGGGTTCGACCAAGTCTCCAAGTGATTATGTGGCCTTAGGCCGATCAAGAGGCGTGACTGGTTCAGACTTGACCATGTCCCCAAGTGATCTGGTGGCTTTCGCCTATCAAAAGGTGTCGCATTGGTTCGGACACGACCAAGGCCCCAAGTGATATCACAAAGCTTTTTTCAAACGCAAATTTCAAGGGGTAAACCGGAGGCCGCTTTAAAATAGAACCACTCCATGTAACCACACATGATATGAAAGGACAGAGACCCCGCTTTAGCTGAGGCTCCGGTTTTATTATATCAATGATAATATATACACTGTCATAATATGTACATAGATAGAGCCGATGGCTCAAGTGTAGTAAGGCCGAAGATGAGCTATATTCCACGGCCTGTTGGTCTCCTCCTCTGATGTGCGTGAGTCTTTATGCTCTCGAATATCAATCAGATAGTATGACCCGTTGTGCAGATTCTTGCCGACCACGAAAGGTCCCTCCCAAGGTGGGGATAACTTGTGCATATCCGTCTGATCTTGGATGAGCCGAAGCACCAAATCTCCTTCTTGAAAAGTTTTGGTTCTTACCCGGCGACTGTGATAGCGACGAAGATCTTGTTGATAAATCGCCGAGCGGGCAGCCGCTATGTCACGCTCCTCATCTAATAGGTCCAAAGCATCTTGTCGTGCTGTCTCATTGTCCGCTTCAACATAAGCCGCCACACGAGGCGAATCGTGCCGGATATCACTAGGGAGAACCGCCTCTGCTCCGTAGACCATAAAAAACGGTGTGTATCCTATAGATCGGTTGGGCGTAGTGTTGATACTCCATAGCATAGATGGTAGCTCTTCAACCCAAAATCCCGGTGTTCTTTGCAATGGAACCATAAGCCGGGGTTTGATGCCTCGCAAGATATCTTGATTAGCTCGTTCTGCCTGCCCATTGGACTGGGGGTGAGCCACTGATGATACGTCAAGTCTGATGTGCTCACGTTCACAGAATTCCTTCATAGCACCCTTGGATAAATTGGTACCATTGTCAGTAATGATACTGTGTGGAAAGCCAAACCGGAAAATCACCTTTTTAATGAACTGCATCACTGTAGCTGCATCACACTTGCTGACAGGCTCCGCTTCAACCCACTTGGTAAACTTGTCAACTGCCACCAAAAGGTGGGTTTTCTTATCCTTGGATCTTTCAAAAGGTCCGACCATATCCAGCCCCCATGTTGCAAACGGCCAAGTAATTGGAATCATCCTCAATTCTTGAGCCGGCACATGAGCACGCCTTGAAAATTTCTGACAGCCATCACACCGCTTAACTAAGTCCTCCGCATCAGCATGAGCTGTCAACCAGTAAAACCCGTGACGAAACGCCTTAGCCACCAGAGACTTTGAACCGGTGTGGTGACCACAATCCCCTTCATGGATTTCGCGTAAAATTTCACAGCCTTCCTCAGGAGAGACGCAGCGTTGAAACGCCCCTGATACACTGCAATGATGCAATTCGCCATTGATAATTCTCATAGATTTGGATCGCCGGACTATCTGCCTGGCTAGAGTCTCATCCTCTGGCAACACTCCCCAGTTCATATACGCAAGATAAGGAACTGTCCAATCTAGTATAATATGCAGGGCTGCCACCAATTGAGCCTCCGGATCAGGAATAGCCAAATCCGCTTCACCCGGGAGCTTGACTGACGGGTTGTGCAACACATCGAGAAAGACATTAGGCGGGACCGGTTTACGCCGAGAGCCCAACCGGCTTAAAGCGTCCGCCGCTTCATTTTTTTGACGATCCACGTGCTCCACCTGATAACCCTTGAAGTGACCCGCAACAATATCGACCTCACGACGATATGCAGCCATAAGCGGGTCCTTAGAATCCCAAGTGCCAGATACCTGTTGAGCCACGAGGTCCGAGTCACCGAAGAACTTAACCCGACTTAGATTCATCTCTTTAGCCATCCGGAGACCATGGAGCAAAGCTTCATACTCAGCTGCATTATTAGTACAAGGGAAAATTAAGCGGAGAACATAACAAAACTTATCACCTCGTGGGGAAGTTAATACGACTCCAGCCCCCGAGCCTTCCAATTGCCTGGATCCATCAAAATGGATAGTCCAATATGTGTGATCCAGCTTCTCCTCTGGTGCTTGCAACTCCGTCCAATCATTGATGAAATCAACAAGTGCTTGAGACTTCACCGCCGTCCAAGGCACGTACTTCAATCCGTGCGGCCCAAGTTCTATGGCCCACTTGGCAATCCGGCCAGTCGCCTCCCGGTTCTGTATGATATCGCCCAAGGGAGCTGAACTGCCACTGTGATGGGGTGCCCTTGGAAATACTGCTTCAACTTCTAGCTTGCCACGAAAACTCCATATACCAGCTTCTGCCAATGCGGATACCTTTGCTTGGATTCAATAAGCACCTCGCTGATATAGTAAACCGGCCGCTGAACCGGATACTCCTTGCCTGCCTCCTTGCGTTCTACCACAATAGCCACGCTAACTCCACGAGCATTGGCCGCTGCGTATAACAATAACGGCTCCTTGTCGACCGGAGCTGCAAGAACGGGCGGATTGGCTAATTGCCGCTTCAAGTCCTCCAACGCTTCATCAGCAGCCGGACTCCAGATGAATTGATCTGTCTTTCTCAACATCTGGTATAAAGGGATGGCCTTCTCTCTGAGGCGGCTGATAAACCGGCTCAGTGCGGCGATCCGACCCGCCAAACGCTGAACATCGTTAATACACTTCGGTTTAGCCAGGGAGGTGATAGCCGTAATCTTCTCCGGATTAGCCTCAATTCCTCTGTTGGACACAAGAAAGCCCAGTAACTTGCCTGCCAGAACACCAAAGACACATTTGGCAGGGTTAAGCATCATCTTATGAACCCGCAAGTTGTCAAAGGTTTCCTTCAAATCATCAACCAGCGTCTCCTTCTGCCTTGACTTGACTACAATATCATCCACATAGGCGTGCACATTGCGGCCGATCTGTTTATGCAGGCAATTCTGTACACACCGTTGATAAGTGGCTTGGGCGCTCTTGAGCCCAAAAGGCATAGATACATAGCAGAAGGCTCCAAAGGGAGTAATAAACGCCGTCTTCTCCTGGTCCTTAACCGCCATTTTGATCTGATGATACCCAGAATACGCATCCAAAAAACTCAAACACTCACAACCCGTCGTGGCGTCAATAATCTGGTCAATGCGGGGGAGGGCAAAAGGATTCACTGGACAAGCCTTGTTAAGATCTGTGTAATCCACACACATACGCCAAGTGCCATTTTTCTTAAGAACCAGCACCGGATTAGCGAGCCATTCTGGATGGAACACTTCAATGATAAAACTAGCTGCTAAGAGCCTGGCCACTTCTTCTCCAATAGCTTTGCGCTTTCTTCGTTAAACCGGCGGAGAAACTATTTTACCGGTTTATACTTGGGATCAACATTAATAGTGTGCTCAGCGAGTTCCCTCGGTACACCTGGCATGTTAGAAGGCTTCCATGCAAAAATGTCCCAATTCTCACGGATGAACTCGATGAGCGCGCTTTCCTATTTAGGGTCCAAGTTGGCACTGACAGTGAACTGCTTGGACGAATCGCCGGGCACGAAGTCAACAAGCTTGGTCTCAGCCGCCGATTTGAACTTCAGATCTGAATCATGCTCCATAGTCGGTCTCTTCAAAGGGGTCATGTCCGCCGGATCAACATTGTCCCTATAATATTTCAACTCCTCCGTGGCACAAACCGACTCTGCATAGGCCGCATCACCTTCCTCACATTCCAAAGCAATCTTGCGGCTCCCATGAACCGTTATTGTCCCTTTGTAACCCGGCATCTTGAGCTGCAAATAGATATAACAAGGCCGTGCCATGAATTTGGCATAAGCCGGCCGCCCAAACAAGGCGTGATACGGGCTCTGAATTTTCACTACCTCAAAGGTTAGTGTTTCAGATCGGGAATCATGCTCGTCCCCAAAAGCCACCTCCAAGGATATCTTACCAACAGGATACGCTGATTTGCCACGCACCACACCATGGAACACCGTATTAGACGGTCTGATATCTTTGTCTGTTAGCCCCATGCGATGGAATGTCTCATAGTACAGGATGTTAATACTCCTCCCTCCATCCATGAGTACCTTGGTGAATTTATAACCTCCCACCTGAGGGTCTACCACTAATGCCAACTGGCCCGGATTGTCAACTCGGGGGGGGTGATCCTCCCTGCTCCACACGATAGGCTGCTCCGACCAGCGTAAGTAACGCGGTACGGCCGGTTCAACAGAGTTCACCGCTCGCTTGTGAAGTTTCCGGTCGCGCTTATCCAAGCTAGTTGTGAAAACTTGATACTGCCCATTGTTCAACTATTTTGGCTGGCTCTGATAACCCGACTGCTGCTGCTGTTGCTGTTGGTTGTAACCCCCTTGACCGCTCTGATTATCCTGGTTATTATTACCGCCCTGATTGAAACCTGAACCAGAAGCTCCATCATGACCCGGCCCATGGAAACCGGATCCTGAGCCACCACCTGACCCACGGTCATACCGGAAGGCATTAGAGTTTTTAAATTCCTGCATAATGTAACAATCCTTCCAAAGGTGGTTAGCTGGTGCCTCCTTCGTCCCGTGTTTTGGGCAAGGCTGATTCAGCAAATAGTTTAAGCGATCCGGGTTAGGATTTGGAGCCACATTACGATTCGCCGCTTTACCTCTGCGCCGCTGACCCTTGTCCTGCACATTAGTGTTAGCCACAAAGTCCATGCTGCCATCCGCTTTACGCTTGCCTCCGTTTCCATGGCCCGCCGGTTTGTATTGATGCCCCTTAGAGTTGCTATCTTTTTTCCCTTCCCTGCTTTGTCATCGTCAGTCTCGGGATCCTTGGTACTATCAGAATCAGCATACTTCACTAAAGCGGCCATGAGAGTTCCCATGTCATTACAGAACCGCTTCATACGCCCCAACTTCAACTTTAGAGGCTTAAACCGGCAGTTGCCCTCCAGGGTTAAGATCGCAGAGTCAACATTGATCCTGTCAGACGAGTGCAAGACTTCAGAAACGCGGCGTACCCAATGGGTTGTTGACTCTCCGTCCTCCTGAACACAAGCCGCCAAGTCTACTATGGACTTAGGCTGCTTACACGTATCTTTGAAATTCTGGATAAACCGGGTCCGCAACTGGGCCCATGAACTGATAGAATTAGGCGGCAGGCTCTTCAACCAAGTACGGGCTGTGCCTTCAAGCATCATGGTGAAGTACTTTGCACACGCGGTCTCATCCACATCCAGCATCTCCATTGCCATCTCATAACTCTCTACCCATGCTTCTAGAGATAAATCAGCGGTGTAATTTGGCACCTTGCGCGGACCCTTGAAGTCCTTGGGCAGGCATACATTGCATAAAGCGGGGACTAAACAGGGCACTCCCAAGCTAGATGCGACCCCTGGCCTGGCAGAGGTGGTAGGATGAACTGGTGTATGCTGATCCGCCTTGTTCTGTGCTGCTAACTCGGCCTCGCTTCGTGCCCGGGCCCGGTCCACTACATCCTAAGCATCGTGAACACCACCGGCTGGGTTATTGCCACGGGCCGCTTCACGGCCCCGCGCATTGCTTGATATGGCTGGTTCATCCAGGCACCTCCTATAGCTCCGGCTTGGACGAGGTGTGGAATGAATCCGATCGCGGCTGTATGAATATGCCTCCTGTTGAATCAAAGCGGTCCGGAGAAGTTCCTTAACCCGGCGCGTCTCTATTGCTTGTGGAGAGTCTCCTTCGACCGGGATAGCTTCTAATCGCGCAGCAGCTGTCACAAGATTGTCCATAGGATTAGAATAATGACACGGAGGTGTCTGGACCGGCGGAGGAATCACAATGTTCTGCCGAGGAGGTTCCATCAGGCGGGGTTGGACCGTCGCTCCTGGCCCTGGTGCCTCAACCCGGTTTACCTCCAGGTGCCCCGGCGGATTACTGGTTCCAGCTCCCGGAGTGTGAAAGAGATTTCGAGGGTCGAACCCTAATGGCAGGCGTGATCTGTGCTTCCGCTTCAAGACCTCCTATGATGTGTTCTGGTCGAGCATGAGCTTATAGGCCTGGGCGTCCAAAGCGGCCCGCTCTGCAGCCATCCTGTCCTTCTCTGCTGCCAGGTCGGCTTTGGCCTGTACGATCTGCTCTCTCACCTTTGCAATCTCCGCATCATGGGCCTCCTGATCCGCCGGATTGGCCTCTGCCATAAGTACCGCTAGTGCGTCAAACAGGTCAGACAGAACTTGAACCGGTGGGCGCACAAGGCCTCCTGCCCTTACTGCCGCTGCCGCTGCTGATCCGGAGAGCATTGCTGCTGCGGTCGAAGAGTGATTCGCCACCTGCGTGCCAGCCATGAATATTCCAACCCGGTTGATCTGATCTGGGGGGTCCGGAATACTGTCGCCATCGGAACAGCCCCTAATCTGGTCATCTTGCAACTGGTACAATGATTCGGTCTCTCCGGTTGAGGACTCGTCGCCGGAATAGACGACGGTCTCGCTACCGTATTCTGACTCGTCCTCATGCTCTCCTCCGTGGATGACTCCCACGAAGGCACGCTTCACGGCCGGTTTAACCTGGGTAGATCTCGCACGCTGAGCCATCTCGACGAGGTCGGTGCGGATGTCCGGCTCAGGCCCAGGCTCACCAATCTTGCCGATAAAAACGTGTATGCCACCAAAGGGGACCCGGTACCCGTACTCGATCAAGCCGGCTTCGGGACCCCATCCTGCATCGTCGATGTAGAGCTTGCCACGACGACTCTTGGTCATCCGGCCCACAACATAGCCTTCGAGTCCTTTGAGCTTGCCCTCCAAGATCATCAAACCATCGTGCGATAGCCCCACGGTGGGCGCCAACTGTCATGGATTTGTCACGGCAGATGTCCTTGTGAAAGGACTTAGTCGTGGAGCCATCGCTACGGGTTAACTTGAAGGGGTTAAAGCGGACACAAAGACACAAGGGTTTATACTAGTTCGGCCCCTTCGATGAAGGTAAAAGCCTACGTCTAGTTGTGATGGAATTGATGTGGTTTCGATGGCTAGGGAGCAAACAAGCTTCGCCTAGGCTCGAGTTGTTGTTGTCTGTCCTTGAACCGCCGCCGGGTCGTCCCCTTATATACACGGGTGACGCCCGTCGGTCCACAGAGTCCCACACCGGTTCATACTCGTATCCCGGTTGGTCTCTCTCTATTCCTAACTTACAATGCAAGTTTACATATCAAGCCGATTTACGGCTACAGGTTCTAAACCGACTACAGGCCTTGGGCCTTCATCTGCTTAATCACCTTTAAACTACTAATGAAGCTAACCCGGCCCAGGTAGGCCGGTTCACGCCCAGTGGTAATATCCCCAACACTATAGAAGAAATTAATGTTTTGAGTGGAAAGATGGATGAACTTATGATATTGTTTGGTACTAAGAGTGCTCCTATTGATCCTAATGATATGCCTTTGTCTACTTTGATTGAGAATAATGATGAATCTATGGATGTGAGTTTTGTTGGTAGGAATAATTTTTGTAACAATGCTTATAGAGGAACCTTTAATCCTAGACCGTTCCTTAGTAATCCCTCTAATAATTATGGAAATTCCTACAATAATTCTTATGGAAATTTTAATAAGATGTCCTCTGATTTTGAAAATAGTGTGAAAGAATTTGTGGTTTCTCAAAAGAATTTTAATGCCTTGCTTCAAGAAAAATTGCTTAAAGTTGATGATTTGGCTAGGAACGTTGATAGACTTTCGCTTGATGTTCATTCTTTGAAACTTAGATCTACTCCTCCTAAGAATGATATCAATGAGTCTCTCAAAGCTATGAGAATTTCCATTTATGAGTGCAAGGAAAGAACCGCTAGATTGCATGCCAAGAAAGATTGCTTTGTGAAGGCGTGTTCTTCTAGTTTCCATGAAAATAATGATGAAGATCTAAAAGTTATTGATGTGTCCCCTATTAAATCTTTGTTTTGCAATATGAATCTTAATAATGATGGGACTGGAGATGAGTCAAATTTAGTTAAAAGGCATCCCAATGATTCGGAGTTTTTAGATCTTGATGCTAAATTTGGTAAAGTGGGATTGGAGAGGTCAAAACTTTACATACTGATGAACCCACTACTTTGGATTTCAAGGAATTTAATTATGATAATTGTTCTTTAATAAATTGTATTTCCTTGTTGCAATCCGTGTTGAATTCTCCTCATGCTTATAGTCAAAATAAAGCCTTTACCAAACATATTGTTGACGCCTTGATGCAATCTTACAATGAAAAACTTAATTTGGAAGTTTCTATACCTAGAAAACTTAATGATGAGTGGGAACCTACTATAAAGATTAAAATTAAAGATCATGAGTGTTATGCTTTGTGTGATTTGGGTATTAGTGTTTCCACAATTCCGAAAACTTTATGTGATATTCTAGGTTTCCATGATCTTGATGATTGCTCTTTAAATTTGCACCTTGCGGATTCCACCATTAAAAAGCCTATGGGAAGGATCAATGATGTTCTTATTGTTGCAAATAGGAACTATGTGCCCGTATATTTTATCGTTCTTGACATAGATTGCAATCTTTCATGTCCTATTATTCTTGGTAGACCTTTCCTTAGAACGATTGGTGCTATTATTGATATGAAGGAAGGGAATATTAGATTCCAATTTCCATTAAGGAAAGGCATGGAGCAGTTTCCAAGAAAGAAAGTCAAATTACCTTATGAATCTATCATGCGAGCTACTTTGAATCAAGTGCCAAAGATGGCACTACTTAGATCTATCCTCGCTTTTATGCCTAGCTTGGGGCGTTAAACAATAGCGCTTGTTGGGAGGCAACCCAATTTTATTTTAGTTTTTTTTGTTTTTGCTTCTCTTTAGTAATAAATTTTGCATCTACTTTCTGTTTAGATGTGTTTTCTTGTTTTAATTAGTTTTTGTGCCAATTAGAACCTATACGATAACCTATGGTAAGAGTTAATTCGATTCTGCTGAAAAACAGAAACTTTGCACTCACGAGAAAAAAATCAATAAATCACAGAAACGTGCTTTTGCGTTGATTCTTTGTTCTGTAGATCAATAGACAAATTTCCTAGGGCGTCCTATTTTGGTTGGATTTTTAAGGCTCCAGACGTATTCGAAAGTTACAGATTGCTACAGACTGTTCTTTTTTTGACAGATTCTGCTTTTAGTGTGTTGTTTGCTTATTTTGATGTATCTATGGCTAGTATGTAGGGGTATGAACCATAGAGAAGTTGGAATACAGTAGGTTTAACACCAATATAAATAAATAATGAGTTCATTACAGTACCTTATGTGGTTGTTTTTCTTTCTTGTACTAACGGAGCTTATGAGATTTCCTGTTGAGTTTTGTGTTGTCAAGTTTTCAAGTTTTGGGCAAAGATTTGATGGACTATGGAATAAAGGGTGTCAAAAGCCTAAGCTTGGGGATGCCCATGGCACGCCAAGATATTCAAGGATAACCAAAAGCCTAAGCTTGGCGATGCCCCAGAAGGCATCCCCTCTTTCATCTTCGTCTATCGGTAACTTTACTTGGAGCTATATTTTTATTCGCCACATGATATGCTTTTTGCTTGGAGTGTCGTGTATGATATTAGTCTTTTCTTTTTAGTTTACCACAATCATCCTTTCTGTACAGACCTACTGGGAGAGAAATACTTAATTTGAAATTTATTATAATACTCTATGTGCTTCACTTATATCTTTTGAGTTAGATAATTTTTGCTCTAGTGCTTCACTTATATCTTTTAGAGCACAACGGTGGCTTAATTTTGTAGAAATTGTTGATCTCTCTTGATTCACTTATATTATTTTGAGAGTCTCTTAGAACAGAATGGTATTTTCTATGGTTATAAAATTGGTCCTAGAATGATGGGCATCCAAGTTGGGTATAATAAAAACTATCACAGAAAGTGAATTGGATGCTATGATCAATTTAATACTTGATAATTGTTTTGAGATATAGAGGTGGTGATATTAGAGTCATGCTAGTTGGGTAATTTTGAATTTAAAGAATACTTGTGTTGAAGTTTGTGATTCCCGTAGCATGCATGTATGGTGAACCGCTTTGTGATGAAGTTGGAGCACAATTTTATTTATTGATTGTCTTCCTTGCGAGTGGCGGTCGGGGACGAGCGATGGTATTTTCCTACCAATCTATCCCCCTAGGAGCATGCACGTAGTGCTTGGTTTTTGATTACTTGTAGAGTTTTGCAATAATTATATGAGTTTTTTATGACTAATGTTGAGTCCATGGATTATACGCACTCTGACCCTTCCACCATTGCTAGCCTCTCTTGTGCCGTGCAACTTTCGCCGGTACCATACACCCAGCATATACATTCCTCAAAACAGCCACCATACCTACCTATTATGGCATTTCCATAGCCATTCCGAGATATATTGACATGCAACTTTCCACCGTTCCATTTATTATGACACACATCACGATTGTCATATTGCTCTTTGCATGATCAAGTAGTTGACATTGTATTTGTGGCAAAGCCACCTCATAATTTTTCATACATATCACTCTTGGTTCATTGCATATCCCGGTACACCGCCGGAGGCATCCATATAGAGTCATATCTTGTTCTAAGTATCGAGTTGTAATTTTGAGTTGTAAATAAATAAAATGTGTGATGATCTTCATTACTAGAGCATTGTCCCAGTGAGGAAAGGATGATGGAGACTATGATTTCCCCACAAGTCGGGATGAGACTTCGGACTTCAAATAAAGAAAAGGAGAACAGCCAAATGAAAAAAAAGGAAGGCCAAAGAAAAAAAAGAAAAAAAAAAGAAAAAATTGAGAGAAAAAGATAGAAGGGACAATGCTACTATCCTTTTTACCACACTTGTGCTTCAAAGTAGCACCATGATCTTCATGATAGAGAGTCTCCTATGCTGTCACTTTCATATGCTAGTGGGAATTTTTCATTATAGAACTTGGCTTGTATATTCCAATGATGGGCTTCCTCAAAATGCCCTAGGTCTTCGTGAGCAAGCAAGTTGGATGCACACCCACTTAGTTTCTTTTGTTGAGCTTTCATACATTTATAGCTCTTGTGCATCCGTTGCATGGCAATCTCTACTCACTCACATTGATTTCTATTAATGGGCATCTCCATAGCCCGTTGATACCCCTAGTTGATGTGAGACTATCTTCTCCTTTTTTGTCTTCTCCACAACCACCATTCTATTCCACATATAGTGCTATGTCCATGGCTCACGCTCATGTATTGCGTGAAAATTAAAAAAATTGAGATTACTAAAGTATGAAACAATTGCTTGGCTTGTCATCGGGGTTGTGCATGATTAAATACTTTGTGTGATGAAGATAGAGCAACAGCCAGACTATATGATTTTGTAGGGATAACCTTCTTTAGCCATGTTATTTTGAGAAGACATGTTTGCTTTATTAGTATGCTTGAAGTATTACTATTTATTATGTCAATATGAACTTTTGTTTTGAATCATTTGGATCTGAACATTCATGCTACAATAAAGAAAATTACATTGAGAAATATGCTAGGTAGCATTCCACATCAAAAATTCTGTTTTTATCATTTACCTACTCGAGGACAAGCAGGAATTAAGCTTGGGGATGCTTGATACGTCTCCAACGTATCTATAATTTTTGATTGTTCCATGCTATTATATTACCCGTTTTGGATGTTTATGGGCTTTACTTTACACTTTTATATCATTCTGGGACTAACCTACTAACCGGAGGCCCAGCCCGAATTGCTGTTTTTTTTCCTATTTCAGTATATTGAAGCAAATAGGAATATGAAACAGAGTCCAAATGCGATGAAACCTTCGGAAACGATCTTTTTGGAACAAATGCCAACCGGGAGACTTGGAGTGGACGTCAATAAACAAGCGAGGCGGCCACGAGGGTGCCCGGTGCGCCCCCTAGGGTTGGGCGCGCCCCCCACCCTCATGGGCCACTCGATCATCCACCGACGTACTTCTTCCTCCTATATATACACCCGTACCCTGAAACCATCAGAGGCGACCATGAAAACCTAATTCCACCGCCGCAACCTTCTGTATCCATGAGATCCCATCTTGAAGCCGTCGCCGACGCTCTGCTGGAGGGGGAATCCACCATGGAGGGCCTCTACATCATCTCCAAGGCCTCTCCGATGAGTTGTGAGTAGTTTACCACAGACCTTCGGGTCCATAGTTATTAGCTAGATGGCTTCTTCTCTCTCTTTGATTCTCAATACAAAGTTCTCCTTCCTCTTCTTAGAGATCTATTCTATGTAACTCTTTTTGCGGTGTGTTTGTCAAGATCCGGTAAATTGTGGGTTTATGATCAAGTTTATCTATGAGAAATATTTGAATCTCCTCTAAATTCTTTGATGTGTGATTAAGTTATCTTTGCAAGTCTCTTCGAATTATCAGTTTGGTTTGGCATACTAGATTGATCTTTCTTGCCATGGGAGAAGTGCTTAGCTTTGGGTTCAATCTTGCTGTGTCCTTTCCCAGTGACAGCAGGGGCAGCAAGGCACGTATTGTATTGTTGCCATCGAGGATATGGGGTTCATATCATATTGCATGAGTTTATCCCTCTACATCATTGCATCTTTATTAATGCGTTACTCTGTTCTTCATGAACTTAATACTCTAGATGCATGCTGGATAGCGGTCGATGTGTGGAGTAATAGTAGTAGAGCAAGGAGTTCATCACCAACGCACCATTTGTTACTTCTTGGAGAGTGGTGTCTCCTAGATTGGCTAGGTGTCACTTGGGAGCCTCCGACAAGATTGTGGAGTTGAACCAAGGAGTTTGTAAGGGCAAGGAGATCGCCTACTTCGTGAAGATCTACCGCTAGTGACGCAAGTCCTTCGTGGGCGACGGCCATGGTGGGATAGACAAGGTTGCTTCTTCGTGGACCCTTCGTGGGTGGAGCCCTCCGTGGACTCGCGCAGCCGTTACCCTTCGTGGGTTGAAGTCTCTATCAACGTGGATGTACGATAGCACCACCTATCGGAACCACGCCAAAAACATTCGTTCTCCAATTGCGTTTGAATCCTCCAATCTCTTCCCTTTACATTCTTGCAAGTTGCATGCTTTACTTTCCGGTGCTCATATACTCTTTGCATGCTTGCTTGCTATGTGTTGTAAATGTTAAACTTGTGCCTAAACTCCACTCAAACTTTAAAGAAACTTAAAAACTGCAACTTTGGTACTTAGTGTCTAATCACCCCCCCCCCTCTAGACACCTCTTCTCAAGGTCCTACAAGTGGTATCAGAGCATTGGTCTCCATTGCCTTGGTTTAATCACCATTGGAGGAAGATGGATGAGTCTACTTTGGGGAGTCTTAGACATAGAGTGCCTATTCTTGATGGAGAGTACTTTCATGAGTGGAAAAATGAGATGCTTGTAATTTTCAATCAATATCATTTGAACAAGTACATTGCTAGTCCTTGTGCACCTTGTGTTGATCCTATGCATCCTACCCTTGATGAGTCAATTGACATGATTAGGAATGTTAGAACTGTTAATCTTATCACTAGAGGCTTGCCTAGAAACTTGATTATAAAACTGTCTACTCTTGAGTGTGCCTATATTATATGGAAATTTCTTGAGGAATGATTTCCTGATTATTCTTTGAAAAATCTTGATGAAATTCTCCATAAGTCTATTGCCTTGAGTAAGATGAATACTAGTGATCCTATGTTTGGTGATCATCTATTTGAGCTTACAAACCTTATGTGTGCCAAAGGAAATGTTGGTATTATTAGTGATATTATTTCCGAAGCTATAAAAATTCATAGACAAGATCATTGTCAAAATCACTCTAACGAATCACCCTCTCTAGGATTTGATCCACCACATGACGAGGTTGAACATGGATACTACGATGAGGATGATGATAGTGACTTCGATCTTGATGATGCAATGAGACATTTTGGTCTTATGGCAAATCTTCGGGGATATATGTCAGGAGGAAAGGAATGGGTTCTTGATAGTGGATGTACTGATCACATGACCGGAGATAAAGACATGTTTCGTGAGCTTGATGATAATGATAGTCCTCGAAAGTATGTCACTTTCGATGACAACTCAAATGGTAAGGTGGTCGGCCTTGGTAAGGTGGCCATCTCACATGATAGCTCCATACAAAATGTCATGCTCGTTGAATCTCTTGGGTACAACTTACTCTCAGTATCTAGACTTGCTGATTTCGGTTTCAATGTTCTATTTACTAAAGTTGATTGCCAAGTGTTTCATCGAGACAATCATAAAATGGTCTTTACCGGTATACGTAGAGGTGATCTATACATTGTTGATTTCACTAAAAAGGCTCAACCTAAAACTTGCTTCATTGCTAAATCCTCAAAAGGTTGGTTATGGCATAGACGACTAGGTCACGTTGGCATGAGAAACCTTGACAAGCTTATTAAAGGAAATCATATCCTTGGAGTTAATGATGTCATATTTGATAAGGATAGACTTTGTAGTGCTTGTTAGGCAGGTAAACAGGTTGGAGGTAGGCATCCCGTGAAGAACATCATGACCACAAAGAGGCCACTCGAGCTACTTCACATGGATCTCCTTGGTCCCAACTCTTACAAGAGTCTCGGTGGAAATTCTTTTGGTCTAGTTATAGTTGATGATTTTTCCAGATTTACGTGGGTGTTCTTTCTTGATGATAAATCGCAGGTTCAAAAGATCTTCAAGAACTTCGCTAGGAAGGCCCAAAACCAATTTGAAGTGAAGATCAAGAAGGTTCGCAGCGACAACGGAACGGAGTTCAAGAACGCAAATCTGGACACCTTTCTTGACGAAGAAGGTATTTCACACGAGTTCTCGGCTACGTACACACCTCAACAAAATGGAGTTGTTGAGAGGAAGAACCGGACGCTCATCAAAATGGCGAGAACGATGCTTGATGAGTAGAAGACGCTGAAGCACTTTTGGGCAGAAGCAGTTGAGACAGCTTGTCATGCAACAAATCGCTTGTATCTTCACAAGCTACTCGGCAAGACGGCATACGAGCTACTCACCGTTAACAAACCCCAAGTTGGATACTTTCGAGTATTCGGCTCAAAGTGCTGCATTCTTGATAAGCATCGTCGTTCTAAATTTGCTCCTAAGTCTCATGAAGGTTTCCTACTAGGTTATGGCTCAAACTCTCACACTTACCGTGTCTACAACAATTTCACCCGAAAGGTTGAAGAGACGGTAGATGTGAAGTTTGATGAATCTAACGGCTCGCAAGTAGAGCAATTGCCAATTGATGTAGGAGACAAAGATCCTTCGGAAGCAATTCAAGACTTGTTTATTGGCAAGGTTCGTCCAACGGAGGTGAAGGAGAGTACCTCGGCTGTCCAAGTGGAAGCTTCTACTTCACGACAAGGTGAACCAAGAGTTGATATGGAAGCATCCACAAGTGGGACACACCAAGATGAAGGAAACCAGGAAGTGCATCAAGATGAAGGTCAACAACCTCCTTCTCCACCACGACAAGAGAACGACAACGCCAACAATGAAGAAGGCCAAGAAGAAGAAGATGATGAAGAATAAGTTCAACCAAGAACCAAGCAAAAGCTTTCACGAGTTCAAGCAAGAATTGCTAAAGATCATCCCGTCGAGCAAATCTACAATGATATTCAAACCGGGAGAATCACTCGCTCTAAAACTCGTTTAGCTAACTTTTGTGAAAACTATTCTTTCATCTCTAGCATTGAACCTATGAAGGTCAAAGAAGCATTGGAAGATCCAGATTGGATAAATGCTATGCATGAAGAGATACACAACTTTGAGAGGAACCAAGTATGGACATTGGTTGAGAAGCCCGACAACAACCACAACATCATCGGTACCAAATGGGTGTTTCGCAACAAGCAAGATGAAGATGGACAAGTAGTTCGCAACAAAGCACGTCTCGTCGCCCAAGGCTACACACAAGTCGAAGGTATGGACTATGGTGAGACTTACGCCCCCGTTACTAGACTTGAGTCCATTCGCATCTTACTTGCCTATGTTAATCACCATGATATCACATTGTACCAAATGGACATTAGAAGTGCTTTTCTAAATGGTGAAATAGAGGAGGAAGTTTATGTTAAACAACCTCCCGGCTTTGTCAATCCTAAGAAACCCAATCATGTTTACAAACTTCACAAAGCTCTTTATGGACTTAAACAAGCTCCTAGAGCATGGTATAAATTCTTGACCAAGTTCCTTATTAAAAAAGGCTTTGAAATTGGGAAAATTGATTCTACTCTCTTTACTAAAAGGGTTAATGGTGAACTCTTTGTGTGCCAAATTTATGTTGATGATATTATATTTTGTTCAACTAACCCTCATTTTAGTGAAAAGTTTGGGAAGCTAATGTCGGAGAAGTTTGAGATGTCTATGATGAGTGAACTCAAATTCTTTCTTGGGTTGCAAATCAAGCAAACTAAGGAAGGTACTTTTGTCTCTCAAATGAAGTACACTAAGGACTTATTCAAGAAGTTCAATATGCAAGAATGCAAAGGTATGTCTACACCCATCCCTACTAGTGGACATCTTGATTTGACCAAAGATGGTGAACCGGTCAATCAAAAGGTTTGTCGCTCTATGATTGGTTCATTGTTATATCTATGTGCTTCACGTCCCGATATTATGCTAAGTGTGTGCATGTGTGCACGATATCAAGCTTCTCCTAAAGAATGTCATCTTAAGGCCGTGAAAAGGATAGTGAGACACTTAATCCATACACCAAATTTTGGCATTTGGTATCCTAAGAGGGCCTATTTCGATCTTGTTGGCTATTCCGACTCGGACTATGCCGGACACAAGGTTGATAGAAAGTCCACTTCAGGTACTTGTCAATTTCTTGGTAGATCTCTTGTGTCTTGGTCCTCCAAGAAACAAAACTCGGTATCCTTATCCACCGCCGAATATGAATATATTGCCGCTGGTTCATGTTGTGCTCAATTACTTTGGATGACCCAAACTCTTAAAGATTATGGGATATATGTCAGACATGTTCCATTGCTTTGTGATAATGAAAGTGCTATCAAAATTGGTCATAATCCTGTGCAACATTCTCGAACTAAGCATATTAAGTTTGTCATCATTTCATTCGAGATCATGTTGCTAAGGGTGACATTGATCTTAAGCATGTTCGCACCGAAAAGCAATTAGCGGATATATTCACTAAACCTCTTGATGAGAAAGTGTTTTGCAGGTTAAGAGGAGAATTGAACATCATTGATGCTTCAAACTTGGAGTAGAAACTCCATTGGATACATGCAAGACATGAGCTTATGACTAATCCTTGATATTTTTCTTGTGATTAAAATCTTATGTCTTGGATATATTTGTATCTTGCATGTTATCTAACCCATGTAGGTACTTGGTTGAATCAAATTCCATGAGGTTGAAACCTACTCATATCTTGAGCAATCTCTACATCACCAAGTCTCTACACAAGGTGGTTGAAGACAAGGAAGCACAAAACTATTCAAACATATCCTTTGACAAATTCTATGTTGAGTTTCATGATTGTCATTTTTGGATATACAAGTGCTCTTCCTTGCAAGAACTAACCCATGTAGGTAGATGGACTCAAATTCCAAGTGGTGCTCCAAATTCTTGATGAGCTACATCAACCTTGAGCAACCCACACAAGTTCAACTACATGGACAACACCACCAACCAAGGTATGTTATTCCATCTTAGAGAAGCTTTACTCCGAGTCATGAGTTAAAGCAACTCGAAAAGATGTGAATACATCAAGATGCTTAAACGAAAAATTGCAACCCCATTTTGAGCTTAAACGATGAGTATGGCCTATGATCAAGTGATCTCACTTGACTCCTAAGTCAATATACTCTAACATAGGTGACTTCGTCGCCGACCATCTCTAGATGAAGTTCCCTTGTGTTTTCCTTTCTGAGTTTTTGCATTTGTTTCATGCATTTGTGTTTCCCCTTTAAAAAAAAACTTCATCTAGATTTCTTTCTGTTTTCTCTGCATTTTCTGCATCCAATTCGTTGCATATCATTTAGTTAATTCCTTGCAAATCTTTGTGAGATCTTACTAGTCTAGAGAGCTGAGGTGACAAGTGTTTTCACTGCGATGAACTCGGTTACACCGATTTGTTACTTTCGGTCCAACCGAAAACTCTTGGTACCACCGAAGCATACCACTCGGTGCCACCGATTTCACAACAGGAAAACAGTTTGCCACTTATTCTGAGTTTCTTCTGTTCCAGCTCCACTCAATGAATCTTGTCCTCTACAAGCATCACATTTTTTATCATTGCTTTATGGTGTGACTCAAGGATCAAACCCATTCACGACAAATTCCAGAGGGAGAGAGAGATTACATCTTTATCAAGCCCTTCTTGGAAATTGATGTCAAAGGGGGAGAGAGAGATTACATCAAAGCTTATCATTTAGAGAGAGAGATCACATCTCATAGGGGGAGAGAGATCTCCCAGGGGAGAGAATACTAGTAGAAAGTATTTCTCAAGGATCCCAGATGCTTGGTGTTCAAGAGGAGAGATGCCACATGTCTTCTTGAGGGGAGAGACATGTTCATATGATCTGTTGTGCTCATTTTGCATTAGTATACTTTAGCTCTAAACTTTAGCTCTGATCTTCATTCATATCTTTCAGCTCTGCTTTCTTTCAGCTCTAATTTTCTGTTCCCTATCTTCTCCCAGTATCCCATGTTAGATTCAGGGGGAGCAAGACATATAAGGGAAAGAAATCATTTAAATTCATTGCATATCTTTACTCTTGGGGACATGTCTAATCAAATGTGGTACTTAGTACTCACTATCCACATGTCATCCCAGTCTTGGTATTCTTGTGGTGTCTTTTGTTTGCTCTGGCTAGTAGATGCATCTGTGTTATCTAACCTTGTTTACACAGGTTCATTCCATCCTAAGCCTACTCAAGACTACAAGGTAAGTATATGGATCACAATCATGTGTATGAGAAATTCTTGCTGATGTACATACTGTTTGCAAGAAGCAATCATGGACATGAAGGTATTCTCTTTAATACTTTTTGCTCTGATGCATATAGCCAAGATACATGTAACACATTGCCTGCTCTATCATGGTTATGCTATCACATGCTTCTATATTTCATATTCACATGATTGCATACATGTAGGGGGAGCCAATGTTTGTTACATGTCTTTCCAAAGCTTTACTTGCTATTCTTTACATCCTTATCTAAAGCTTTGATGTATGTTGCCATCAATTACCAAAAAGGGGGAGATTGAAAGCACAAGTGCTCCCTAGGTGGTTTTGGTAATTAATGTCAACATATCTCTTGTTGGACTAACACTTTTATCTAGTATGTTTCAGATAAGTTCAACAATGGAGTGGCATGGACTAAAGGATGTGGGAACTCCTTCAAGATGCTAAGGACAAAGGATTGGCTCAAGCTTCAAGCTCAAGACTCTTCATTTTACATTTCAGTGATCCAAGATCACATTGAGTCTATAGGAAAAGCCAATACTGTCAAGGAGGGATGAGGTGTTGCTTAATGAGCCTCTTGCTTCATGTGCTTAGTGATATGCTCCAAATACCCTCAACTACTTTCCCACTTCCACACATATGTCCTAAACCTAAAGTCAAACTCGTCCCCATTGATTCTTTCTATCCGGCGCCACCGAGTTTGGATGTCTTAGCCACTGCCACAAACCCAAGGAAAATCAGTCTCACCGATAGGGATCTCGGTCTCACCGAGATGGGATTGTAATCTCTCTGTGTATGTCCATTATCAAAATCGGTCTCACCGAGTTTGAGCAATCGGTACTACCGAGATTACAATGAAAACTCTCTGGTTAACTTATTATCAAAATCGGTACCACCGAGTTTGATAATCGGTCAAACCGAGTTTGCCTGACCAACTCTCTGGTTAGCTAATTACCAAAATCGGTCCTACCGAGTTTGTGTAATCGGTGTCACCGAGATTACGTTATGCCCTAACCCTAACTGAATCGGTCCTACCGAGTTGCATTTCGGTCCCACCGAAAACCCTAACGGTCACATTATTTGCTAAATCGGTCTGACCGAGTTTAACGATTCGGTCCCACCGAGTTTGGTAGATTGTGTGTAACGGTTAGATTTTGTGTGGAGGCTACATATACCCCTCCACCACCTCTTCATTCGTGGAGAGAGCCATCAGACTAAACCTACACTTCCAACTTACCATTTCTGAGAGAGAACCACCTACTCATGTGTTGAGGCCAAGATATTCCATTCCTACCATATGAATCTTGATCTCTAGCCTTCCCCAAGTTGCTTTCCACTCAAACCCTCTTTCCACCAGATCCAAATCCTATGAGAGAGAGTTGAGTGTTGGGGAGACTATCATTTGAAGCACAAGAGCAAGGAGTTCATCACCAACGCACCATTTGTTACATCTTGGAGAGTGGTGTCTCCTAGATTGTCTAGGTGTCACTTGGGAGCCTCCGACAAGATTGTGGAGTTGAACCAAGGAGTTTGTAAGGGCAAGGAGATTGCCTACTTCGTGAAGATCTACCGCTAGTGAGGCAAGTCCTTCGTGGGCGACGGCCATGGTGGGATAGACAAGGTTGCTTCTTTGTGGACCCATCGTGGGTGGAGCCCTCCGTGGACTCGCGCAGCCGTTATCCTTCGTGGGTTGAAGTCTCCATCAACGTGGATGTACGATAACACCACCTATCGGAACCATGCCAAAAACATCCGTGTTTCTAATTGCGTTTGAATCCTCCAATCCCTTCACTTTACATTCTTGCAAGTTGCATGCTTTACTTTCCGCTGCTCATATACTCTTTGCATGCTTGCTTGCTATGTGTTGTGAATGTTAAACTTGTGCCTAAACTCCACTCAAACTTTAAAGAAACTTAAAAACTGCAACTTTGGTACTTAGTGTCTAATCACCCCCCCTCTAGACACCTCTTCTCAAGGTCCTACACTATGCTGCATCAACCTTTCCTCTTCAATGAAAACCAACGCAAGCTCAAGATGTAGCAGTCAAATCAATCACATCATTCTCGAATGATCTGATCTCGTTAATCAAATGACAACTCATGTCTATGTCTAGGAAACTTAACCATCTTTGATTCAAAGTGCTAGTCAAGTATAGGCATACTAGTGACACTGTTTGTCTATATATTCACACATGTACTAAGTTTCCGGTTAATACAATTCTAGCATGAATAATAAACATTTATCATGATATAAGGAAATATAAATAACATCTTTATTATTGCCTCTAGGGCATATTTCCTCCAGTCTTCCACTTGCACTAGAGTCAATAATCTAGATTACACAGTAATGAATCTAACACCCATGGAGTCTTGGTGTTGATCATATTTTGCTCGTGAGCGAGGCTTAGTCAACGGGGTCTGCAACATTTAGATCTCTATGTATCTTGCAATTCTCTATGTCTCACTCCTTGACTTGATCGCGGATGGAATTGAAGCGTCTCTTGATGTGCTTGGTTCTCTTGTGAAATCTGGATTCCTTTGCCAAGGCAATTGCACCAGTATTGTCACAAAAGATTTTCATTGGACCCGATGCACTAGGTATGACACCTAGATCGGATATGAACTCCTTCATCTAGATTCCTTCATTTGTTGCTTCTGAAGCGGCTATGTACTCTGCTTCACATGTAGATCCCGCCACGACGCTTTGCTTAGAACTGCACCAACTGACAGCTCCACCGTTCAATATAAATACGTATCCAATTTATGACTTAGAGTCATCCGGATCAGTGTCAAAGCTTGCATCGACGTAACCATTTACGACGAGTTCTTTGTCACCTTCATAAAAGAGAAACATATCCTCAGTCCTTTTCAGGTATTTCAGTATGTTCTTGACCTTTGTCCAGTGATCCACTCCTAGATTACTTTGGTACCTCCCTGCTAAACTTATAGCAAGGCACACAACAGGTCTGGTACACAACATTGCATACATGATAGAGCCTATGGCTGAAGCATAGGGAACTCTTGCATTTTCTCTCTATCTTCTGCAGTGGTCGGGCATTGAGTCTGACTCAACTTCACACCTTGTAACACAGGCAAGAACCCTTTCTTTGCTTGATCCATTTTGAACTTCTTCAAAACTTTATCAAGGTATATGCTTTGTCAAAGTCCAATTAAGCATCTTGATCTATCTCCATAGATCTTGATGCCCAATATATAAGCAGCTTCACCAAGGTCTTTCATTGAAAAACTCTTATTCAAGTATCCTTTTATGCTATCCAGTAATTCTATATCATTTCAAATCAACAATATGTCATCCACATATAATAGTAGAAATGCTATAGAGCTTCCACTAACTTTCTTGTAAATATAGGCTTCTCCAAAAGTCCGTATAAGACCATATGCTTTGATCACACTATCAAAACGTTTATTCCAACTCCGAGATTCTTGCACCAGTCCATAGATGGATTTCTAGAGCCTGCACACTTTGTTAGCATCCTTTGGATTGATAAAACCTTCAGGTTGCATCATATCACTACAAAAAAAAGACACATCCATGACATTTTGGGCCGAACGAAATTATTTTCTATCATACATATGACACTTCTATGACGATAATTGTGACAAAACCCAGTATCATCATAGATGTGGTGGGCTCCTACTTCTATGACAAAAAATCATGACAGAAAATGGGATTTTCGTCCTGGGCGGGCCAGAGACGCAGCTACATGACATTCTTTGGGCCGTCCATGATGGAAAAAACCATGGTAGAAGCGAGGGGAGGAAAATTTCGGGGAGTTGACGGTTACGGTGGGAGGTCGGGGGCCGAGCGATGCGCGTTTCTCTAGTACACGTACGCGTGTGTGTGCGAGGCGTTGGCTCTAACTGAACCCGAGCGAGGCCTTGGGCTCTAACTGAACCCGAGCGATTGCACTGCAGGCTACGCGTTACTGAACCCGGGTGATCGATCGATGGATGTTAACTGAACTCGATGGAGCCATTCCTTCGCTACTGCTGCTAACTGAAGCCGATCAATTGGATGAACAGTGAGCATTGCGCGCGGGGGGGAGGCGATTGCATGAACAATGAGCGGTGGCGTTTCCTTTGGATGAACAGGACCCCGTGGTGTGGAGGGATGGATGAACAGTAGACGGTGGAGGGGTG
>NC_041387.1:660976063-661004364 GCF_002162155.2 Triticum dicoccoides | reverse complement strand
TCAACAGGACCCCCGTTTCGACCGTAGGAGGTCCGTTTCCTCCGTTTTGCGGTACGCCACACCCCTCCCGATCAACAGGACCCCCGTTTCGACCGTAGGAGGTCCGTTTCCTCCGTTTTGCGGTACGCCACACCCCTCCCGATCAATAGGACCCCATTCTGAATGTAGGAGGTCCGTTTCCTCCGTTCTGCGATACGCCAGGCCTCGTTTCCATCGCCTGCTCCGTCCAAGCCCTCCCGATGAACACGACCACACATTCCGTTCCGACCCAGCCGGTTGGCTCCTCATGAACACGACGACGATGTTGTTTCTCCGTTCCGACCCAGCCATGTACGTATGCGCGAGTAGGCGTTCGAGACCCTGCCCGTATGTACGTACGTGGTCGTATTTTCTTTCTTGCACCCTCGCCGATGTATGTACGTATACATGCGACGTGTGCGCCTCTACTATGACACGTGCGCGCCTCTACTACGACACGTGCAGGCCTCTACATTGACCAGTATGTACGTACACGTCCGCGACCAGAATGACAACGCTACATACGTTTCGACCAGGTGGGTCCCGACTGTCAGGCACTTCCTTGCCTGCGAAGATGTAGCTGGTGGGTCCCAACAGTCAGGGGGGCGAATCGTTTTTTTTACCCGGACGCACTTCCTTGCGTGCGAAGATGTAGCTGGTGGGTCCCAGCAGTCAGGGGGGCGAATCGTTTTTTTGCCCGGATGCACTTCCTTGCTTGCGAAGATGTAGCTGGTGGGTCCCAGCAGTCAGGGGGGCGAATCATTTTTTTGCCCGGACGCACTTCCTTGCGTGCGAAGGTGCATCTGGTGGGTCCCAGCAGTCAGGGGGAACATTTTTTTCGCAAAATACGGTGGCCCGTCCGATGGGTCCCCGCTGTCAGGTGGAGGAATAATTATTTTCCGCGTAATAAGGAGGCACTTCCTTGCTGCGGCCATGGACCCAACTGTCAGCCTCTCCACATACAGTCCAGGTCCGATGGAAGTCGTTCCTTGACCATGTTGACCATGCTGCGCCGAGAGCACCAGAGCGGTGGACGACGGCGAGTCCTAGGAAGGGGACGACGGGGAGCTAGGGAAGACGCGGCAGTGTAAGCCCGCGCGGAGAGGAGTACGAGGGTTCACTGGTTCGGCTGCGGTGTGAGGCTGCCGTGGCCGTAGGGCCTGGACAGTGGTGGGAATACTAGGGGGGTGAGGCCTCCGTGGCAGCACATCCGACCACGGGAAGCAGGAGCATGTCGCACGACCGGCACTGCTTTGGGCGGCTGGAGCAAGAAGACCAGAGGTTGAAGAAGCACTACGGCCGTTGGATGGACATCGTACGGTCACTGGAGCTAGAATTGTTTATATTGACTAAGTCGACAAAGCCCTCCATCCCCGTCAACTTAGTAGGCCCACAAGTCAGCCTCCCACAAAGGTGGGTCCCAGCTAGCAGGGGGCTATTCATTTTTTTGTGCGTAATAAGGAGGCACTTCTGGTGGGTCCGAGCTGATAGCAGGGGGAACGTTTTTTTCGTGAAATACGGTGGCCCGTCGGGTGGGTCCCAGCAGTCAGGGGCAAACGTTTTTTTGCGAAATACTGGTGGCCTGTCTGGTGGGTCCCTGCTGTCAGGTGGAGGAATGATTATTTTCCGCATAATAAGGAGGCACTTCCTTGCGGCTGCCATGGACCCAGCTGTTAGCCTCTTCACGTACAGTATTCTTCCGATGGAATTCGGTCGTTGACCACATTGACCATGCCGCGCCGAGAGCACCACGGTGGTAGACAACGGCGAGGCCTAGGAAGAGGACGATGCGGAGCCGGGGAAGACGCGGCAATGGATGCCCACGCGGAGAGGAGTACAAGGGTTCACTGGTTCGGCTGCGCTGCCGTCGCCGCAGAATAACACGGGGTGTGGGTGAGTGGAGTGGAGGGATGGCCTAGCCAGCGGTGGCAGTAGTATGGAGGCGGTGAGCCTCCACGGCAGCACAGCCGGCCACGGGAGGCAGGAGCAGGCGGCACGACCGGCGCTGCTTTGGGCGGCTGGAGCAAGAAGACCAGAGGTTGAAGAAGCACTACGGCCGTTGGATGGACATCGTACGGTCAGTCGAACTAGAATCGTGCATATATTAACTAAGTTGACAAAGCCCTTCGTCCCCGTCAACTTAGTAGGCCACGTCAACTTAGTGGACATCGTATGGGGAGTATTCTTTTTTTAGGCATAATAAGGAGGCACTTCCTTGCGTGCGAAGATATAGCTGGTGGGTCCGAGATGTCAGCGGCGGTAACATTTTTTCTGCGAAATACAGAGGCCCTTTCGGTGGGTCCCAGATGTCAGGTGGAGGAATCATTATTTTGCGCGTAATAAGGAGGCATTTCCTTGCGTGCGGCCGTGGACCCAGCTGTCAGCCTCTCCACGTACAGTCCACTTCAGATGCATGTCGGTCGTTGACCACGTTGACCACGCCACGCCGAGAGCACCAGGGTGGTGGACGATGGCGAGGCCTAGGAAGGGAACAACACGGAGGTAGGGAAGACTCGGCAATTGTTTCCCACGCGAAGGGGAGTACGACTGTATGAGGGTTTACTAGTTCGTCTGCCGTCGCCGGAGAATAACAGCAGGTGTGGGACTGTGGGTGAGTAGAGGGATGGCTAGGCCCGCGATGGGAGTACGGCGGGGCGGCGAGGTCTGCGCGGCAGCACGGCCGGCCGCGTGGAGGAGGGAGCAGGCAGTCCCTCTGGCGCTTGTTTGAGCGGCTGCAGCAGGAAGAGCAGAGATTGAAGAAGCACGACGGCCGTTGATTGGACATCCAACAGTATACAGGCCATCCGTGGAAAACTGCATACAGCCCATCTGCCATTATTTCAAATAGTTTACAGCCCATTTGCTAATTCTTATGGGTTTTTTTAGAACCCATATTCTTTTTGTTAGCATTACAGCCCATATTATGGCCACGGTTAAAAAATTATACGAAATTTTGCATATGTCGGTGCAGTCTGAACTGTCTTTAATCCCGAAATTTCGAGTCACATTCAGACTGATTTTAGAAATAAATGTATATCATATAAAATCCAATAAATTGTCCATGCATAAAAATCAATGCAATTTAAAATCTCGAAATGAAAAAAAGATATTTAAAACTAATTGCCGGTTTGATGTGTTTTAAAAATGTACAGCCCATTTCTCATTACTGATAGGTCATTTTCTCGGCCAGCCGAATGAAGCTCTCCTCGTCTTGAAAGATTTGCAGCCCAACAGGCCTGATAAAGCGACTTACTTGACAAATCACAAAAAAACTGGGCTAGCCATTTTCAGAAAGAAAAAAACTACTGGGCTGGTCTGTGGTAAACATAAAGGAAAAGGCTGTCTAGACAGGCCAGAGTGGCCCGCACAGCCCAGTTGACACCCTGCTTCCGTCTCAAAAACAAATTAGATAAATGCCACTCCAATTATGGTGATTCATAAAAATGCCACTGTAATTTCTAAACTTTGAAAAATGCCACTGCAATTTTTGCAAACTTTGAAAAACGCCATTGCAGTTTGCAAACTTTGAAAAACGCCACTCCAGACTTCGAAAAATGCCACTAGAAATGGCATGAAATGGCATTTTTCAAAGTTTGGAAATTGAAGTGGCATTTCTCGGAGGCATTTATCAAATTAACCCAAAACAAAAATAAATGGGCGAGCTGCGGGGTCCCTGGTGTCAGCCGCTCGTTGTGCAATTCTCTCGTTTGTTGACTACGTTGACAATGGCATGGGACTCAGATGTCAGAAATCCACTAGGAGGAGCCATTTTTTTATTGGCTTGAAATAAGGAGGCACTTGCTTGCGTACTGCCACTACCTTGGCGGGTCCCTGCTGTCATCCTCTCCACGTACAATCATCTCCTGACTGTGTACGCGTCAACTTGCTAGGCCCACAAGTCAGCCTCTAAACCCGTGGAGGACAAATACAACTCATTTAAAAAATAACAGCCCATTCCATACGTTCAAACGGAAAGTTCAACATTCAGAGCAAAGTAACAGGTTTGATCCACATATAGAGTACTGAACTTCCACGTTGACAATCATCATAGCCAAGTTAACTATCTACTCCCACTAGACAAGTACTAACTTACTCTTAGCTAACTAGACGATGCCGGCCGCCATCTGTGGTACACGCTAAACGCCGCCACCGGCGTCCTGCGCCTCGCCTCGGACTTGCTAGAGGTGCGATAGGGCGCGTTGCTGGCGTGTGTTGGCCCTTTCCATGCAGGCGTGGTCCACCGAAGCTTCGGCTTCCAAGCGAGAAACCCACTTGACGAGCTGGTAGTAAAAATCGGCATCATGAACGCGTGCGTGCCCGACAGCCTCCAGGGCTATTTGCCGGGCGCCGGCCTCCACGTAGTCGGCCCAGTTGCGGGCGCTCTGCTCGCGACTCAGAGCATCGGTGCGCTGCTGCTCCATGTCCCACTGGCGGCGTAAATTGGCGATACGTTGCTCCCCCGCCAGGCGGTCACACTCCAACAACTCCTGCTCCTCCGCCATGCGGTCGCGCTCCAACAACTCCTCGATCTGCGCATTGCCATCTAAAGACAGATAGAATGCCTCCTCCCTCCGTCTGCCTTCCGATGAAAAACCAAACACTAGTTCCGGCGGTGACCGCCTCCGGCGTGGCCTACCGCGGACGGGCGGGGGCATGGCGGACGTGGCGAGCAATATCGGGCCAGTGGGGGCTTATGACGATATGGCGAGTTGGGTCACGGTGGCACCGGAGAAGGCCGGGAAATAGTACTTATAGGGGGAAGGTAGCGCGATGGTCATCGGAATTCAATGCATAATGGCTTAGCCCGCCAGCTTGCCATGGAAAACTAGGGAAATTGAAATTATGACTGTGTCGTCCCGTCCCGTCTAGGTCGCGCGCCGACATGGCGGTCAAACAAGTGCACTCGAATCATCTCCCTCCTTGTCAATAATGATTCCACGGATTTAAAAAGCCCGCAACAATTAAAGCGTATCTTTTTTCGTATCGGTTAGCTGCCTTAATTATGGCCGGCTGCATGCAGGCACTCAGAATCGCTCGCAGGCAGTACGCGAAGCAGCATGCAACGAGTCGCAGCCAAGGGCACGCATGCAGCCACTTAAATCGTTGGAATTAATTAGGTTTAAACTTCCGCATGCCGTTAATTATTGCCATGTCTTGGTCTTGCTGCTTTGCTCACAGGACTAATAAACCTGGACGGAGGGAGTACCTTGGTTGGTGAGAGGTTTGAATTAAGCGCTGCAAACCGGAAAGGAGGTACTAGTACGTGCGTCATCCGCTATTTATTCGTGTAGGATCGAGTAGGTCGTTTCTTGAATTCAGCCCTGCAAACCCGAAAGGAGGAAGTACATGCGTGATCCGCTATTTATCCGTGTAGGATCGACAGTGTAGTTTGTCAGTTTCTTCAGAGGTACGCATTTTTATCCATGTAGGATCGATAGTGTAGCTTGTCAGTTTCTTCAGAGGTAGGCATACTTCGCATCTTGCGTCGCAAATAAAACTGCCAGGAGCGCATTTGTAGGCTAGCTAGTGATCGATCAGTAACTTGTAAACACTGAGCGAACAAAAATAAGTAACTGTTAATGCATCTCAATGATTCACAGATCATATACAAATATGTAGCTCCAAAAGCAAAGATCAGCCACTTCGGATCTTGCGTCGCAACTAAAACTAACTAGTACGATTCACATACATAAGATCAACATGTTAATGCATCTCAATGATTCACAGATCATATACAAATATGTAGCTCCAAAAGCAAAGATCTAGAAAAAACATCTGTTCTTCCTACTAACATGGATGCTTCTATTGGCCAACATTCAGTACAGACTGAAAGACAAATTTGTTTGTGAAGTCTACAATTCCTCTTGCAAACGTAAGTGGTTTCACCAACAGCTGGAACCATGAGAATGAACCACACATGATGGAGGAACATCCACTGCAATATGATTTGGTCTTCTCTCGATCACACCGCGAGACTATTTTCGGAATACAAACTTTAACTTAGGCAAAATGATGCCCATTGTATAATCAGACCAAAGCAATGAAGCACCAACTGTTGGCCAGTAAATAGTACATTACTACTTTTCTGCAGTCCATGAAGTGACCATCCAATCTTTGTGTCTATTTTCAAATGGCACTGCATGCAGTGACTATACTATTCTCTTGTGCAGTTCAACCAAAATTGCGGACACTTTGTTTGTTTGCCAAATAGCAATGGGCAGACATCTCTGTCTGCACTAATATCAAGCAACTAGTAACATATCAAGCAGCTAGCAAACCACTAGTATTACTATCTAATGACAGTACAAAAAGAGTAGCAAGATAGTGGCAAACCATGTACCTTCGTAATGAACAGCTCATAGTGCCACCAATTGGATATAAAGGTTTGGAAAAAACATGCTCCTAATGTTGAACCGGTTGGACTTTTTGTGCAGCTCCACTAAAATCGAGCATCCCTGTTTGCATAGATATTCAAAGTGTGATAACTATAAAATGGCACTAGTTGAAGCATAGCCTCACAAATATAAGCATTCCAATTCCTTAATGGTAAAAGGTAGCAAGACTGTTTCTAACAACCTGTTTGAAGGAATAAATAAAGCAACAACGGCTGATGTCAGGAAGGCATACATAGTTTTTTTTTCTGAAAAACTGAGCCATTCCTGACCTTTCCTCTTCTTTTAAGGAAATTTTGTTCAGTTCTACTAAAATAAAATGCCATCACTGCCTTGACAATTCAGTGACACTATACAAAAGGAAATGACTTAACACTACATCATGATGTCTGATACGTCTCCAACATATCTATAATTTTTTATTACTCCATGCTACTTTGTCTACTGTTTTGGACTATATTGGGCTTTATTTTCCACTTTTATATTATTTGTGGGACTAACCTATTAACCGGAGGCCCAGCCAAGAATTGTTGTTTTTTGCCTATTTCAGTATTTCGAAGAAACAGAATATCAAATGGAGTCCAAACGGAATAAAACCTTCGGGAACATGATTTTCTCACCGGACGTGATCCAGGAGACTTGGACCCTGCTCCAAGGAAAAATCGAGGAGGTCACGAGGGTGGAGGGCGCCCCCCTAGGCGCGCCCACCTACCTCGTGGGCCCCCTGTTGCTCCACCTACGTACTCCTTCCTCCTATATATACCTACGTACCACCGTCAGATCAGATACGGAGCCAAAAACCTAATTCCATCGCCGCAACCTTCTGTATCCGCGAGATCCCATCTTGGGGCCTGTTCCGGAGCTCCGCTAGAGAGGGCAACTACCACGGAGGGCTTCTACATCAACACCATAGCCTCTCCGATGAAGTGTGAGTAGTTTACTTCAGACCTTCAGTTCCATAGCTAGTAGCTAGATGACTTCTTCTCTCTTTTTGGATCTCAATACAATGTTCTCCCCCTCTCTTGTGGAGATCTATTTGATGTAATCTTCTTTTTGCGGTGTGTTTGTTGAGACCGATGAATTGTGAGTTTATGAACCAGCTTATCTATGAACAATATTTGATTCTTCTCTGAATTCTTTTATGTATGATTGAGTTATCTTTGTAAGTCTCTTTGAATTATCCGTTTGGTTGGGCCAACTAGATTGGTAGTTCTTGCAATGGGAGAAGTGTTTAGCTTTGGGTTCAATCTTGCGGTGTCCTTTCCCAGTGACAGCAGGGGCAGCAAGGCACGTATTGTATTGTTGCCATCGAGGATAACAAGATGGGGTTTTTATCATATTGCATGAATTTATCCCTCTACATCATGTCATCTTGCTTAAGGTATTACTCTATTTTTAACTTAATACTCTAGATGCATGCCGGATAGCGGTCGATGAGTGGAGTAATAGTAGTAGATGCAGAATCGTTTCGATCTACTTGTTTTGGACGTGATGCCTATATACATGATCATACCTAGATAACCTCATAATTATTCGCTTTTCTATCAATTGCTCAACAGTAATTTGTTCACCCACCGTAGGATATTTATGCTCTTGAGAGAAGCCACTAGTGAAACCTATGGCCCCCGGGTCTATTCTCATCATATCAATCTCCATTACTTTATTACTTGTTTTGTTTTTACTTTGCCTTTTACTTTTTACTTTGCATCTCTATATCAAAAATACTAAAAATATTATTTATCATCTCTATCAGATCTCACCCTCGTAAGTGACCGTGAAGGGATTGACAACCCCTAATCGTGTTGGTTGCGAGTAGCTATCGTTTTGTGTAGGTACGAGGGACTCGTGCGTGATCTCCTACTAGATTGATACCTTGGTTCTCAAAACTGAGGGAAATACTTACGCTACTTTGCTGCATCATCCTCTCCTCTTCGAGGAAATCCAACGCAGTGCTCAGGAGGTAGCAAGAAGAATTTCTGGCGCCGTTGCCGGGGAGTTTGCGCAAAAGTCAACCATACCAAGTACCAATCACAATCCCTATCTCTCGCATTACATTATTTGTCTCTCGTTTTCCTCTCCCCCACTTCACCCTTACCGTTTTTTGCCCTCTCTTTCTATTTTGCATTTTTCTTCGTTTTCCCTTTTGTTGCTTGTGTGTTGGATTACTTGTTGCCATGGCGCAAGATAATACCAAATTGTGTGATTTCTCGAATACCAATAATAATGATTTCCTTAGTACTCCGATTGCTCCTCTTAATAATGATGAGTCTTGTGAAATCAGTACCGCTTTGCTGAATCTTGTTATGAAAGATCAATTCGCCGGCCTTCCTAGTGAAGATGCCGCTACTCATCTAAACAATTTTGTTGATTTGTGTGATATGCAAAAGAAGAAAGATACGGATAACAATGTTGTCAAATTGAAGTTATTTCTGTTTTCACTTAGAGATTGTGCTAAAATTTGGTTTTCGTCTTTGCCTAAAAATAGTATTGATTCTTGGAACAAGTGCAAAGATGCTTTCATCTCTAAGTATTTTCCTCCCGCTAAGATCATCACTCTTAGGAACGATATTATGAATTTTAAACAACTTGATCATGAGCATGTTGCCCAATCCTTGGAAAGAATGAAATTGATGCTTCGCAATTGCCCTACTCATGGTTTGAATTTATGGATGATCATACAAAAATTTTATGCCGGATGGAATTTTGCCTCTAGAAATCTTTTAGATTCGGCCGTGGGAGGCACGTTTATGGAAATTACATTAGGAGATGCTACAAAATTGCTTGACAATATTATGGCTAATTATTCTCAATGTCATACCGAAAGATCTTCTAGTAAAAAAGTGCATGCTATAGAAGAAATCAATGTTTTGAGTGAAAAGATGGATGAACTTATGAAAATGTTTTCTACTAAAAATACTTCTCTTGATCCCAATGATATGCCTTTATATACTTTGATTGAGTGTAATAATGAATCTATGGATGTGAATTTTGTTGGTAGGAATAGTTTTGGAAATAACGCGTATAGAGGGAATTTTAATCCTAGGCCTTACCCTAGTAATCCTTCTAATAATTATGGAAATTCCTCTGAATTTGAGAGTAGTGTTAAAGAGTTTATGAATTCACAAAAGAATTTTAATGCTTTTCTTGAAGAGAAATTGCTTAAAGTTGATGATTTGGCAAGGAACGTTGATAGAATTTCTCTTGAAATTGATTCTTTAAAGCTTAGATCTATTCCTCCTAAGCATGATATCAATGAGTCTCTCAAAGCCACGAGAATTTCCATTGATGAGTGCAAAGAAAGAACCGCTAGGATGCGTGCTTCCAAAGATGCCTTTATTAAAGCGTGTTCTTCCAATTCCTATGAAAATCAAGATGAAGATCTAAAAGTTATTGATGTATCCCCCATTAAATCTTTGTCTTGCAATATGAATCTTGATGAAACTGAATATGATCTTCCTTTACCTAGCAGGCGTTCTAAGAATTCGGAGTTTCTAGATCTTGATGATGAAATTGATGAAAGTGGGATTGAAAGAAATAAAAATCTTGATGTTGCTAAACCCATTATTTTGTATCTCAAGGAATTTAGTTATGAAAATTGCTCTTTGATTGTTTGTATTTCGTTGTTGCAATCCGTGCTAGATTCTCCTCATGCCTTTAGTCAAAATAAGGCCTTTACCAAACACATTGTTGATGCCTTGGTGCAATCTTATGAAGAAAAACTTGAGTTGAAAGTTTTTATCCCTAGAAAACTCTATGATGAGTGGGAACCTACTATCAAAATTAAAATTAAATATTTTGAGTTTCATGCCGTGTGTGATTTGGGTGCTAGTGTCTCCACTATTCCCAAAACTTTGTGTGATTTACTAGATTTCCGTGACTTTGAATATTGCTCTCTAAACTTGCATCTTGCGGATTCCACTATTAAAAACCCTATGGGAAGAATTAATGATGTTCTTATAGTTGAAAATAGGAATTATGTGCCCATAGATTTTATTGTTCTTGATATAGATTGCAATCCTTCATGTCCTATTATTCTTGGTAGACCTTTTCTTAGAACGATTGGTGCAATTATTGAGATGAAGGAAGGGAATATTAGATTCCAATTTCCCTTGAGAAAGGGTATGGAACACTTCTCTAGAAAGAAAATAAAATTACCATATGAATCTATCATGAGAGCCACTTATGGATTGCCTACCAAAGATGGCAAAACCTAGATCTATCCATGCTTTTATGCCTAGCTAAGGGCGTTAAATGATAGCGCTTGTTGGGAGGCAACCCAATTTTATTTTGTGTTTTTTGTTTTTGCTTCCTTTTAGGAATAAATAATCCATCTACTTTATGTTTACTTGTGGTTTTATGTTTTAATTATTGTTTGTGCCAAGTAGAACCTATAGGATAAGCTATGATGATAGTTGATTTGATTCTGCTGAAAAACAGAAACTTTGCGCTCACGAGAGAACATTCAATAAATAACAGAAACGTGATTTTGCATTGATTATTTTTGATGCTTATCAATAAGCAAATTTTCCAGTACTTCCTATTTTGGTAGAATTTTTAGAGTTCCAGAAGTTTGCGTTAGTTACAGATTGCTACAGACTGTTCTGTTTTTGACAAATTCTGTTTTTCGTGTGTTGTTTGCTTATTTCAATGCATCTATGGCTAATAAATTAGTTTATAAACCATAAGGAAGTTGGAATACAGTAGGTTTAACACCAATATAAATAAAGAATGAGTTCATTACAGTACCTTGAAGTAGTCTTTTGTTTTCTTTCACTAACGGAGCTCACGAGATTTCTATTGAGGTTTGTGTTGTGAAGTTTTCAAGTTTTGGGTGAATTCTTTTGATGGATTATGGAACAAAGAGTGGCAAAAGCCTAAGCTTGGGGATGCCCATGGCACCCCCAAGATAATCCAAGGACACAAAAAAGTCAAAGCTTGGGGATGCCCCGGAAGGCATCCCCTCTTTAGTCTACTTCCATCGGTAATTTACTTGGAGCTATATTTTTATTCACCACATATCATGTGTTTTGCTTGGAGCGTCTTGTATCATTTGCGTCTTTGCTTGTTAGTTTATCACAATCATCCTTGCTGTACACACCTTTTGAGAGAGCCATACATGATTTAGAATTTGCTAGAATACTTTATGTGCTTCACTTATATCTTTTGAGCTTGATAGTTTTGCTCATAGTGCTTCACTTATACCTTTTTGAGCATAATAATTTTTGCTCTAGTACTTCACTTAGATCTTTTAGAGCATGGTGGTGGATTTGTTTTAAAGAAACTATTGATCTCTCATGCTTCACTTAGATTATTTTGAGAGTTGTTAATAGCATCGTAATTTTCTTAATGTTAAAATACTTGGTATTCAAGATATGTGAAACTTTCTTTTGAGTGTGTTGAATACTAAGATAAGTTGGATGCTTGATAATTGTTTTGAGATATGGAGGTGATAATATTAAAGCAATGCTAGTTGGGGTGATTATGAATTTAAAGAATGCTTGTTTTGATGTTTGTGATTCCCGTAGCATGCACGTATGGTGAACCGGTTGTGATGAAGTCGGAGCACAATTTTATTTATTGATTGTCTTCCTTATGAGTGGCAGTCAGGGACGAGCAATGGTCTTTTCCTACCAATCTATCCCCCTAGGAGTATGCGTTTAGTGCTTTGGTTTTTGATGACTTCTAAATTTTTGCAATAAGTGCATGAGTTCTTTTGATTAATGTTGAGTCCATGGATTATACGCACTCTCACCCTTCCACCATTGCTAGCCTCTCTAATACCGCGCACTTTTCGCCGGTATCATACACCCACCATATACCTTCCTCAAAACAGCCACCATACCCACCTATCATGGCATTTCCATAGCCATTCCGAGATATATTGCCATGCAACTTTCCACCGTTCCGTTCATATGACACATATTACTTTTGTCATATTGCTTTTTGCATGAACATGTAGTTGACATTGTATTTGTGGCAAAGCCACCATTCATAATTCTTTCATACATGTCACTCTTGATTCATTATATATCCCGGTACACCGCCGGGGGCATTCATATAGAGTCATATTTTGTTCTAAGTATCGAGTTGTAATTGTTGTGTTGTAAGAAAAATAAAATTGTGATGATCCTCATTATTAGAGCTTGTCCCAGTGAGGAAAGGATGATGGAGACTATGATTCCCCCATAAGTCGGGATGAGACTCCGGACTTTATGAAAAATAAAAGAGGCTAAAGAAGCCCAAATAAAAAAAAGGCCAAAGAAGCCCACCAAAATAAATATATATATATATGAGAGAAAAAGAGAGAAGGGACAATGCTACTATCCTTTTTCCACACTTGTGCTTCACAGTAGCACCATGATCTTCATGATATAGAGTCTCATATGTTGTCACTTTCATATACTAGTGGGAATTTTTCATTATAGAACTTGGCTTGTATATTCCAATGATGGGCTTCCTCAAAAATGCCCTAGGTCTTCGTGAGCAAGCAAGTTGGATGCACACCCACTTAGTTTCTTTTGTTGAGCTTTCATATACTTATAGCTCTAGTGCATCCATTGCATGGCAATCCCTACTCACTCACATCGATATCTATTGATGGGCATCTCCATAGCCCATTGATGCGCCTAGTTGATGTGAGACTATCTTCTCCTTTTTGTATTCTCCACAACCACCATTCTATTCCACCTAAAGTGCTATGTCCATGGCTCACGCCCATGTATTGCGTGAAAGTTGAAAAAGTTTGAGATTACTAAAGCATGAAACAATTGCTTGGCTCGTCATCGGGGTTGTGCATGATTAAATACTTTGTGTGATGAAGATAGAGCTTAGCCAGACTATATGATTTTGTAGGGATAACTTTCTTTAACCATGCTATTTTGAGAAGACATGATTGCTTTAATTTGTATGCTTGAATTACTATTACCTTTATGTTAATATGAACCTTTGTCTTGAATCTTCCGGATCTAAATATTCATATCACAATTAAGAAGATTTGCATTGAAATTATGCCAAAGTATCACTCCGCATCAAAAATTCTTTTTTATCATTTACCTACTCGAGGACGAGCAGGAATTAAGCTTGGGGATGCTTGATATGTCTCCAACGTATCTATAATTTTTTATTACTCCATGCTACTTTGTCTACTATTTTGGACTATATTGGGATTTATTTTCCACTTTTATATTATTTTTGGGACTAACCTATTAACCGGAGGCCCAGACCAGAATTGATGTTTTTCCCTATTTCAGTATTTCGAAGAAATAGAATATCAAACGGAGTCCAAACGGAATAGTACCTTCGGGAACATGATTTTCTCACCGAACGTGATCCAGGAGACTTGGACCCTGCTCTAAGGAACAACCGAGGAGGTCACGAGGGTGGAGGGCGCCCCCCCCTCCCCTGGGCGTGCCCCCCTGCCTCGTGGGCCCCCTGTTGCTCCACCGACGTACTCCTTCCTCCTATATATACCTACGTACCCCCGTCAGATCAGATACGGAGCCAAAAACCTAATTCCACCGCCACAACCTTCTGTATCCGCGAGATCCCATCTTGGGGCATGTTCCCGAGCTCCGCCGGAGAGGGCATCTACCACGGAGGGCTTCTACATCAACACCATACCCTCTCCGATGAAGTGTGAGTAGTTTACTTCAGACCTTCGGGTCCATAGCTAGTAGCTAGATGGCTTCTTCTCTCTTTTTGGATCTCAATACAATGTTCTCCCCCTCTCTTGTGGAGATCTATTTGATGTAATCTTCTTTTTGCGGTGTGTTTGTTGAGACCGATGAATTGTGAGTTTATGAACCAGCTTATCTATGAACAATATTTGATTCTTCTCTGAATTCTTTTATGTATGATTGATTTATCTTTGCAAGTCTCTTCAAATTATCCGTTTGGTTTGGCCAACTAGATTGGTAGTTCTTGCAATGGGAGAAGTGTTTAGCTTTGGGTTCAATCTTGTTGTGTCCTTTCCCAGTGACAACAGGGGCAGCAAGGCACGTATTGTATTGTTGCCATCGAGGATAACAAGATGGCATTTTTATCATATTGCATGAATTTATCCCTCTACATCATGTCATCTTGCTTAAGGCGTTACTTTGTTTTTTAACTTAATACTCTAGATGCATGTTGGATAGCGGTCGATGAGTGGAGTAATAGTAGTAGATGCAGAATCGTTTCGATCTACTTGTTTTGGACGTGATGCCTATATACATGATCATACCTAGATAACCTCATAATTATTCGCTTTTCTATCAATTGCTCAACAGTAATTTGTTCACCCACCATAGAATATTTATGCTCTTGCGAGAAGCCACTAGTGAAACCTATGGCCCCCGGGTCTATTCTCATCATATCAATCTCCATTAATTTATTACTTGTTTTGTTTTTACTTTGCCTTTTACTTTTTACTTTGCATCTCTATATCAAAAATACCAAAAATATTATTTATCATCTCTATCAGATCTCACCCTCGTAAGTGACCGTGAAGGGATTGACAACCCCTAATCGCGTTGGTTGAGAGTAGCTATCGTTTTGTGTAGGTACATGGGACTCGTGCGTGATCTCCTACTGGATTGATACCTTGGTTCTCAAAAACTGAGGGAAATACTTACGCTACTTTGCTGCATCATCCTCTCCTCTTCAGGGAAATCCAATGCAGTGCTCAAGAGGTAGTAATGTCAGGTATGTAGTCGACAGGCATTAGAGACAAACATACAGACCTCCTTCAATAACATAATGAATATTAATTTTAACAAAGGTGTGACTAGCTTTACCGGGATAATTTGAGCGAACTCTACACCATTCGAATACTACAAATATACACTAATCCAGTGGCTAGTGCAATAGTAGAGTAGTTAGTTTATTACAGGGTACAGTACAATTGTTTTACTGAACAGATTTCAATAAACTCTAGCACTGGAAGGTTTCTATAAGAATTAACAATACAAAATGTAAAGGTAACAAGTTTCAGCATTGTTATACTAGTGGCATTAGACAAAATGTAAAGGTAAAAATACATCCACAATCAACAGCTAACCCTGAAATAATCCAGTGACATTAAATGGCATTGCTTAAGTTTATCTGTGGCATTAGACTGAGAGCGGCATTAGTTATTAAATGTGGCTTCACTTTAGCAGTAGCATTGCTTGACTTGACTGCTGGCGTTATACTAACAGCAAAAAAAGTGGAAATAAGAGCATGGGAGGCCCATTCAGACAGTGGGTGCACCAGTACAATGTACTTCCACGGACGCAGAGTGGTGAGGGAGGTATGGTTTCCCAGAGCAACAAATATCCAGGTAGCATATGTGGATTACGTCCCATTTTTGTTCTCTTTAGCCACCTTTTTCCTATGTGAGGACAACAAACCGATCGACCTGGTCATTCTCTATTGCATTGTCATGCCTTTCTACCCTTCTTCAACTAAGAGACACAAGACTCGTTCCTTAGCTACTGATTTTCCCCTTTTCAACCTAGATGCGGGTTCGATGCCTACTCTCTTGGACAGTACAGTCTCCCTTCATTTCCTTATTCAACCCAGACATGGATTAGTCTGCATGAAGTAGGGTTTCCTTTAATAGTGCAAATTGTGGTTTTCTTCTACGTGGCGAGCAGAGCAGAGGATAGCAAACTGGGAAGATGGTGGAGTGGAAAAAGATCCACATGCAACGACGTGCCAGATGGGGCAATAGAACAAGGGTATGGTTCGAAAAGAGGTAGAATACCTGAGGGTCGGCGGGAAGTGGCTTCGCTCGTGGTCGTCGTCCTCCGCACACACTACGGCAGCGAGCTTGGGGGCGGAGGCCATCCAGCGCGGGTGCTAGGTCTGAGAGGACGGCCTTGTCGTCAGTGCATGACCTCGCTCGCCGATGATGAGTGCGTCAACACTGCACGTCCTTTTCTTCCCCGGCGGATCTGTGACCACCGGTGAGGAGGGAGAGAGGGGCCGTCTTTTTTAGATCTGGAGAGATGGTGGTAGTGTGAGAAGCAAGTGGGCAGCCCTTGGCAAGAAAGCGCTGAAGCTCCAGCCTATATATCTTTTTTATACTACTAGTACTGGCCGTTCCAACATATCAGTGAGACGACGACGAGTAGTAGGAGTATTTCCGAACCGACGTGTAGGCTGGGGTGCCCCTTCATGAACCGTGGCAAACTGGCAACCGCCCACCGACTCTTCGCCTTTCCCTCTTGATTTGGAACTGTTGTCGCACGCTCTTCCTCTCCCTCCTCCATTTTCCTCCAGCCCTTCACCCTTTCTTCTGCCATTGTTTGATCATCTTCTCCATGGAGGGAACAGGACGGAAACGACCCCGTTATTCTTGCCCCGATCTGAAAGATGACGTGGTGGAGGAACTCATTGATCGGTGCGATGTCATAACTCGGCTAGCATGGAAGGTTCGTTCAAGCCCATTCTTGACTCAACTAATAACATCATTACAAGGAACCCAAGAGTCAAGGAGCGGTTTGATCTCCCCTATCTTCTCCGCCGTGACCCTGATGACTGGCGCCGTCACGACGGAGGCCTCTCCCTGTGCAAGTTGATGCCGCTTGATAATTATACGTATGATGTTAACATGCCATCGCTTGAGGGCAAGGCTTGGGCAGGTGCAAATGGAGATTGGGTTGTTTACATTGGGTCCAACTGGGAGTGGGATCTTGTGAATGTGTACACTCGTGACCAGGTTCCACTTCCAAAAATCTCAGCAGACTGCCCAGAGGTTGAGCACACCGGTATTGTACGCACGTTCAAATACAATCATGGTGACTGTCTTCTACGGAAGATAGCAATTTCTCGAGTTCCCAACCGCTCTTGGAATTACAACAACTATGAAGTTGTTGCTATCTTCGACAAGCTTGTTGCCGTCCTTGCTGGTTTGACTCAATGGATATTGCTCAAAAATCAGTTTCTGTACACGGATGAGTACTATGATGCAATTGATTACGAGGGCCTTGTGTTTGCTGCCACCACTCGTGGCATTGTTTTTGCATGGAGTCATCGTTTCAGTACTTTTGTCTTCCACCGTAATTATAATTGTTTCATCCACATGCATGCGGGTTAGCAAGTTTCCATTTACTAATTAACCTTCTTCTTGTGTTTCCAAGGTCCTGCGAACGTTCCACCACCTATACTTGAAGATTTTTATAACCAAGGGGGAGATGATGATGGTGATGATCACGAGCATGAGGACGAGCAACGCCCATATACTATTTGGCGCTTGGCAACTAATTCCGATGGATCACCTCTTCTCGTGTGTATACAGCCCACTGATGATGTTACTGCTATGGAAGCAGGTGTAGTCTCCCATGGTCGCACTCTCCGTACCTATTCCAACACCCGTTGCATGGTATTCGGGATGGATACTAGTGTGCTAGCGCCAACTCCTTCTCCCTGGTACAGAATTGATAGTCTTGGAGAAAACTCGCTCTTCCTTGGACAAAACTATCCAATGATGGTGAAAGGCGATCCAACTGTTGTTGACACAATGTTACTACCATTTATGAGAAGCAACTGTGTCTATACCTCAGACATTTGGGTGGTTCCCTACCCTGGTACTGATATAGTAGGACGCTTCAGCCTGGATGATCAGTCCTGCATTGGTCTCCAGATCGACAATGGATGGCCCGTCCTAGAGAATCACTTGTGGTTCAAGGCAAGCGTTTCCAACGCCGAGGAATGGTTGAGTTGAAGTTCATTTCATTGCTTGTTATTTATTGTGTGGTGAAAACTTTAGTATTTATAATGTATCCTCATTGTCAATGTGGGTTGATGACCTCTTGTATGTAATAAAATGATATTCCTGCGATAAACTTACTAAATTTATGAATGGCTTTCGAGTCGCTTCTGTGAGTGAATGGTGCGACGAGGCAAAAAAATATTTTCCGAATACATAATTGTACGTGCATTGCAATAGGTTATCGGATGAGGCCAATCAACAATAGTAGTACACTATTTGTACTAGCTTCACATGCTTCGCGCGGTGTGTGGGTGTTTTTACTGTAGCCATATTGTACTACGTAACCAGCACCTTGAATCCTCGATACTAGTAGTACTATATAGTAAGTAGTAGGAGTAGTAGTGTGTCATGGGCCAGAACAAGCATTCATGTCCAGGAGTACGGCACACGCCACCAGCACGACTTCCATCTGACACCATATTTCTTGGAGTCCGTGCTAGAGCAATATCTTCAACCTCATCGTTTCTCTAACTCAGCCATCGTGCGGCGGGCGAGGTGGGGGTTTGCCGATAGTCGGTTTCCTTAACTACGGTCCCACTTGTAAGGCCAACTGCAACGCACGACCCCAAACGGACCTCCGTTTTGCACGAACTCCAACGATAATTTTGACTAGAAAAGCAAGACCAAAGAAAACAAGAACCACAAGAATACATTTTACTTCTCTAGTAAGTTGGATTAGTGCCTTCTCGATGCATTCATTGTTGATCTGCGGAGGCTCGATCTTGCGTGCTTCTTTCTTCTTCGAGTGTAAAGAAGTAGACGTTGCTTCCTCGCATCTAGTCTCATGTCTAGCCTCTATTCTAGTACTCCCTCCGGTCCATTTTTTCTCTGCGTCTAAGCAGCAACACGCATACCAAGTAGGAGTATCAACAAGTGCACTAATCTCATCTATAGCCTCTGTGCTAGCTAAAAGTGATAGAACATCTACTAAATTGCGCTCTATCAATATATGGATGTACTCTTCTTCCCAATACAAAAACTTCCATCCATTCTACTCCCTCCGTTGCACAATACATGCCTTCTATTTGTCAAAATATATATGTATCTAGACATGTTTTAGTATATAGGTACATCCATTTTTGGATAAATGGTAGTCAAGTATTTTGGAACGGAGGGAGTACACAATAAAAATTTGAAGTTAGCACAACTAGTCTAATCCGAGAGCACAACCGAAGATTTGGTCGAGTTCTTCCTCCTTTTGCCGACACGGGACATCCAGCATCCAGGTCGTGTCATGAAAGAAAATAGAGTGGTAGTTGAAGCCACAAGATGTGCATCTTGGGGTAAACTGTAAAAAGAATCTTACTACTCTTGAGTAACTCCAAAAGCGGCCACCGAAGATCTTTCTTGGATTTGTTTTTCATCACCAGAACGTCGAGGTGAAAGATGTGCAGGTTCAGTGGGTCCTCTTGCGTTTTCACTGACATGTGGGGCCGCATGTGAGCAAAAAGATGATGGGCTCCGTGCGTCCGCTGGCTGGCTGAGAAGAGAGATAGAGGAGGGCTAAGCACGGACTGCAGGAAATTTGTTCTACGTACCTCGATATAGGTCCGATATAGTGGGATGGCATGGGCCATAACTAGCATTCACGTCTAGTAGTACGGCACACGCCACCAACACGAGTCCCATCCGACACCAATTTTCTTGGAGTCGGTGCTATAGCCATCTCTTCTCCCTCCTGTTTTCTCAGCCATCGCGCGGTGGGCGGGTTGGGGGTTTGCCGATAGTCAGTTTGCTCAACTGCGGTCTCACTTGTAAGTGAAAATGCAACACCGCATGCATTCCCGCTTGAGCGGCGTGCCGGACCAACGGTGTGGGGGTGCGACGCGAACATGACAAGCTTTTCCTTTTGAACTCATAACTTGTAAAATTTGGTTCTGCTCCATGGCGCGATCGATAGATAGAAAATAACAATTTTGCCAAGAGTAATGAGAAGTTTGGTTCTGGCGCCGTTCATGCATGTAGTACGTACGAAAATTATGAAGTTGATCCGAAAGGTAAGATAATTACTGTAGTATCATATACTACTATATGGATTTGACAGAAAGATAAAAATACATACGGATCCATCAACGACATCCTCACGCCCTAGTGCGCCGGGTCACCAACCGACGTGTGAGGAGCAGCGGCGTTGGTGGCGAGCTCAACGTGCTTCTGAACAGTGCCCAAGGTTGCCCTGCGGTCCAAGAAGGCCAGTGTCCTATCGTCCTCATCTTGCATGTAGTAGTCCTTGTGGACGATTTGCGCGTAGACGTGGGTGATTATGTCGATGGTGTCTTGCTGCGCCAGGCGCTGCGCGGCGAGCGCGACCTCGAGGTGGACATTCTCCGGCGTGACGGTGGGCAGTCGCAGGGCCACCAGTGCATCGAAGAGGTTGTCACCACAGTGGCCGTTGAGGATGGCGGGCATCGCAGAGCCTGGGCGCGTCGGCTGGAGGCTTGCGTCAAAGTCATCCGTGAGCTTCTTGACGACGGTGAACTTGTCGAGGAAACCAACGAGGACCCCGTCGAACAAGGAGACGAATCTGTTGTCCATGCGGCCCCTCGCCCTGGCGGCCTCAAGCAATACTACCTGGAGACGTTCCTCGTTGCCGAGCCGCAGGCCGGCGTCGTGGACCATCTGGCACAGCCGGCTGATGCTCGCGCTCATCGCCTCCATGGGTCAACTGATCTTGCGATTCGAGTGATCACTCTTGCCCTTGGTTAGCATGCGTAGGTGCGTAGGATTTCGTACTACTCCTCGGCCCTCTACTGCACCTGCCTTTGGCTGTATGATAGGTGGGCCAGCCACCCCCTGGGCCCACATGTTATTCACCCAAAGGCAGTTGCCGTAAGTCAATGAAGTTGCGTCCCCCTCCGTGCCGGTGCAGTATAGTCATCTCACGGGACCTCTAGTTGGGGCCAAACAAGAGAAGTTTGATGTTTACTGGTTTATTGGTCCCCTTTGCATTTTGCGCCAAGTTTTGACCTTTGATTTAACTAATAAAATGTTAATGCATGTAAACAAAAATGTTGTGTAAGTCACATTACCAAAACCAAATAATCTCAAAACACTTAGGCATGGTGCATTAACTCCCTCCTTGTTTCTTATTTCGTGACATATCAACCAATGAGAGATGTGGGTCATGCATGCTTTCAATGACTTGAGACTACCAGACATGACATGCAGTGTTTAGTTCATTGCATGTAATCCTATTAAGACTCTAGTTAGCAAGAAAACATTAAGTTCTCTCACCGATAGGAATAAAACACCATGTATTTATTTACAGAGGGAGTAGTACATTTTTTGTGACATGCATTACTAGATATTGCTAGTCAAATACTAAAATCCAGATGGACGTGGTAGTACTCCTAAATCCAGACGGTGGTGCTACTAGTACTAGCACTGTACTACCCGTTGGTCAAATTATTACGTGCTGCTCCTCATAGTGAAGTGACAAGACCCTGCGCCGGAGATGACACCTGAGTATAGGCGCCATGTTCGGCATACCATAGTCAGCCTCACCGTCTGCAGTCACTATCAACATGGCTGTAGAGCTAGCCTGCTTACAACTAGCCCTGTTTGACATAATTTCCCGTGCGTAGATGCCCGTGCATTGCACGGAACACCAAGATTGGGGGTGGACGGCTCTGGCAGCGGCCATCGTGCCAGGTTTTTCCACCACCTTCTAGATGTGGTGGGGAGGAGATAAGGCTGATTGTGAGAGACAAGGAGTTGTTTGTAAATAGGGAACAAGTACGGGCATCTTTTTGCAAAATGGAGAAGCTTGGTTTGTATGCGTCAGATCTAGATCCGATGGCTATTGGTGAAAGATGGGAGGCACAGCATCATCACCAACTCAGGACCTGTTTGATTCGCAGGATTTTGAAAACGCAGGAATAGGACACGACAATATTACAAGTTTCAAACTGATATTACAAATGTTAGGAGTAATGCTGCACCTAGGAACAGGGAATTACTAGGAAGTTTACGTCAGAACTTTCGTTACTTTAGGTGGATGCAGCATTATCATACAAACTAAAATCCACCGCCCTAACAAGTTACTAATGGGCAAATAAGTTTTCGAGTCTCTGGCCAGTTGATGTTTCAAAAACAAATTCAGCTTCTGCAGAGACTTTGTCGTTTAGGCTTAGACGCTTGCGGTGGTCAGCACGCCATTCATTGTTGCGCCAGAGAACGCCAAACCTCATTACCTTGAGCACACTTGCCTCCTGAACAAAGAACCTGGCCAATTTAATCTCAGATGTGCTGCCTCGGTAGTCGATCAAATCAATTTCTGTAAGATGGAGATCAAGGCATTCGATGAGATTGTTACATTGTAGCACATTTTTCACTTTCGGGTCTTTTTTTATCTGCAAAAGAAGAGAACATATTAGAGCAGCTGGCTGTATAAGATTGCCATGTCATCAAGAGGTACCAATATCATTCGCTCATGCGATTGGATTGGCTGGCTAGTGATATTTTCTCTCTCTCTCTCTCTCTCTCTCTCTCTCTCTCTCTCTTTCTGTTTCCTCTCATTTAACTAGGAGCACGTGAACAGCTTGGGCATTTGTTGCCTTCCACTATGTGGCCAAGGCCATATTTCACAAAAGTATGCCACATAATACGCATTGATGTCAAATCAAAAGATTTTGCCACCGCTCTCGCGATGTCAGAGAGTTGGCACTGCTGTGCACACAGACCCACATGTATAAACAAATCAATCAAACCAACTACACCAGCCTCTCACTCTCCCAAACAAGTGTTTTTTTATTGCCTCAGTCCTCTCTCTCTCCCACGCAGTGTTTTTTCATTGTGTGAGTTAATTTGGCACCAGAGCAAAGTAGGTGATCCAGATTGGGGCACCAGGTATGCCACATAATACGCATTGATGTCAAATCAAAAGATTTTGCCACCGCTCTCGCGATGTCAGAGAGTTGGCACTGCTGTGCACACAGACCCACATGTATAAACAAATCAATCAAACCAACTACACCAGCCTCTCACTCTCCCAAACAAGTGTTTTTTTATTGCCTCAGTCCTCTCTCTCTCCCACGCAGTGTTTTTTCATTGTGTGAGTTAATATGGCACCGGAGCAAAGTAGGTGATCCAGATTGGGGCACCAGGTGACCAATGGAGGGGCATCGATGCCAAATGCATCACAAGTGAATTTGGCACATGTTTTGGCCTACATAGCCCACTTTTGTACTCCCTCCGTACCAAAATTCATGTCTTAAATTTGTCTAAATACGGATGTATCTAGTTACATTTTAGTGTTAGATACATCCGTATCTAAACAAATGTAAGACAAGAATTTCGGGACGGAGGGAATACTACCTCGTATTTAGTATAAAATTTTGACCATAGATTTACCTAAGAAAATGCCAATGCATGTCACTAAAAATTACACCATTTGAAATTATGTTCAAATACGAATCCAACGATATAGTTCTTAGTGACATGCATTAACATTTTGTCAGTTAAATCTATGGTCAAATTTTGATACTACAAAATTGGAAGAGTAAACCAGGACGGAGGTAGTACTTGCTCTTAGGGTAACCATAGAGTTACTGGAGTAGTCTAAGTTACTTTCCACTATGAATAGCCTAGGCTACTATAGTAGTAGTACAGCATAAAAACGATGCAGGTGATCACATGAGAAAAAATACTAAAAACATTTCTTTCGGTGCAGTGCGTAGATGTAGTTTTGAACACTACACTTGTCATCGTAATTTGGGAAAATTACAAAAAAAATGAGCTACATTGTGATTACCGTTTACTTATAGGAAAGAAGTTTCACCACGATGAGTAGCTTCTCCGTGCACGGAAAGCATGTAAGGAATCCAACAACTTGATCCAGATTGGGGCCGATAGATTTTAGTGCTAAGATCTTCACTTTGCGCATGGACTGGGTCAAGCTTGTGGGAATCATTTTCTGGAAGACGGTCATAAATACATCAAGAAGAAATTTAAAAATGTGAATTTCAAGAAGACGGTGAAGAAGATGAGTGATGTACCTGAACGATTACGGATCCAATAAAGAGTTCGGAGAATTTGGCAGATGAGTACACCAACGCTGTCAATTTCGGCGCGTCAATGACCCTGATTTTGGTTGGACCTTCTAGATCCCATACAAGCAATCTCTCAAGGAAAGGCGCATTCTCAATGACCATAATGTGGAATAGCTGGAATGATCTCTTCCCAATTGATGTCTTGTTGCGGGGCCAGCAAGACACATAAATCCATCAGAGATTCATCGAGGCGATGTGGAGGCTAATGAACCCGTGGATCTGCTCAAGACGAAGGTACTCGAGCGCAGTACAGCTACGAAGCAGGTGCTCCATAGCCTTCTTCGAGATAACAACGTCGAAGAGATCGAGCTGCTGGAGTTGAGGGAGAAGAAGGGCGGGCGCGGCATTAATCTGGGGAAGATAGCAGGAGCTGAAGCTGGCGCGGCGCAGCGTTGGCGTGAGGCGGAGCGCGGACGGCGGCAGAGAGCGACATCGTCCAGCTTCAAAGTTGAGATCCTCGAGCTGATCTAGGGCGGGGGATAAGAACCACTCGTCGAACTTGGGTTGGACCTTGCAGTTGGTACTGAACATGCGGATGTCAAGGCGTGTGGCTGGCCCAGGGTGCAATGAAAGGATCTTGGAGACTGCGGCCATACGTTTGCAATCCCCGTCGCAGAGGCAGCTGTCGACGGTGAGGTTGAGGGGGACACAGTGCCAGAGGGGGCGCCACCACCGGGAGAGCAGGGCGGTCCGCACGGCAGATTTGGTGGGGAGGAGGCCGATGATGACGAGCAACATGTCGTCGGGGAGGCTGCTGATGAAGTCCAGGCTTGCCGGATGCGGTTTTGGCTCGAGCCGCCTCCGCTTGTTGGCTGCCTCGCCATCTATCTCAACCGGCGGCGACGCTGGTGTACACATGTGCTGGTGTGTGTTGTGTGCTGGGTGTGCGCGAGTGCGTCCTTCTGTGCATGCTGTCGTGCAGTGGTGAATTGTGCGCGAGTGCGTCCTTCACGCGCAAGAAGTTTGTCCTCAATGCGCCCTCAATTTACTAGCGTGCGGGGTGCTACCCCGAGTGGTTTCAAATTTGTTTACTTCACCGCGTGTTAGATGGGCCTCTAGTTTACTTATTTTCACCCACTGCCACATGGGCCAGCACACCAAGATACAGAACATGAGCTGACAATGCAGCATGTGGATTGGTTGACTGGTCAACTAAACAATATATGGAGCTATACGCTGACACAGTGAGCGTATAATCCGTTGGTATAGAGAGTTCGAGTGAGAGGGGAGGCCCGTGAGAGATAGCAGAGAGAGAGAAAGAGCAACTCCCTCCGTTCGATAATGTAGTTACAATATTTTTTTTAAGTCAAACTTTTGAAACTTTGACCAAGTTTATAAAGAAATTACTTATATCTACAATACCAAAGATAAATGATAGTATGAAGTAAGTACATGTTGTGATGAATCTAATGATCATTCCAGATGTAAATGTTTTTCTCCACATATACCTGGTCAAACTCTTCTGAGGTTTGACTTTTCAAAACATCCATATGCTTATGGACGTGACAAAGTCCCGAGAGAGAGAGAGAGAGAGAGAGAGAAGTGTTTGTGCGTGTGTGAAAGAGACATGGATAACACACGATAAAAGTAGAGAAAAAGTGTGCGTGTCTTATGCAAACATATCACACATGCACTTAGACAACGGAGGCAAGGTGAGGAGATAGTGTGTGGTTGTTTGGAACCGAGAGAGGAAGACCCCTAGCACGTGACCAAGAGGGATCTGACAAACAAGGGAGAGAGGTCGAGAGAGACGTACGGAGAAAATGCAGACATGGGGAGGAGAGAGTGTATGATTGTCATAGAGAGATCCCTTGGAGATCGTGATGGGACTACATGGGTGGGAGATCAAGTGACTAGGTGTGTGCGCGATACAAGATGCCCCGAGAGATATCGAGATAGACGTATGGATTGAAGGCGACAATACGTGTGTTCCTGATGGCTCGTAAGAGATAATCATACTTAGGAGGGGGGGAGTGCTTGCGCCTATGGCCCTGTTTGGATACTCTAACTCAGTTAGAGGTTAGAGTTAGATTCATACCCTGAACTAACCCTGAACTAACTCTAAGTAAAGAGGTGTTTGGATGGCAGGGTTAGATGGAGCGCGGATACGGCGAGGCACCTTCACGGGCGGTGCGAGAGGGAGGGAGGGAGAGGAGGAGAAACTTCGAGGAAGTGGGGAGGGATCTGCTGTGGGGAGAGCGAGAGAAAAAAAGTGTTTACTAGTGGTCCCGAGAAGAACTAACCCAAATAAGCACCTCTTGGATGGGTTAGTTTTTTTGGATGGGATAGATGCATCTAACCTAAACGTCCTGTTTGGATCTTTTTGGGTTAGTAGACTCCAAACTAACCCAAACTAACTCTAACCCATGGATCCAAACAGAGCCTATGATGGAGTGAGGGATTATGGTACTTAGGGGGGTGCGTGTCACATGGAGAGAGAACAAGGGCAGAGAGTGTTGGATGGGTCTATATGTATAGCGCGAGTGAGACATGTGTATGTGTGAACCAGGGAGATATAAGGCCAGTTTGGTTTGCATCCTAGGCATCTTTTGCATGGCCTGGGGTTGTGGCTGGATTTCATGCACGCTTGTTTGGTTGCTACCCTGTGAAAAAGAAAGCCCACCTGGGCTAGGTTCCCTTGCACTTTAATTAGCCTGGCTGAACTCCAGACACTACAAGTAGCCTGGCCCAAGCGGCCGATTTCGAACGCCTGGTCGTGCCTGGTCGTGCGGCCACTAACAGCAACGTGGATGGATATTAGCATTAAATAATTGATGCGTGGATTGATTGATGGGACGTTGATGCTTTGCCTGGCCCAGGCATGAACCAAACGCTTCAGCACCACACAAGCTTGGCCAGGCAGAAATATTTTACATCTCACGTCCACACCAGGCAGTACCGGCCATCAAGGCATGAGGGTCAGGTCACGAACCAAACTGACCAATAAAGTTTGAGAGAGATTGAGGAGCCCCAATAAGGCTGAGTGGTGCGTCAGATAGCTGAGAGGGGGGAAAGAGATATTCCATCCACTCGATAATGCAGTGCATGTAAATTTTTTAGAAGTCAAACTTTGGAAACTTTGATCAGGTTTACACAAATGTTATTTATATCTACAATAATAAAGACACATCATACAAAACTACATCTCATGGTGAATCTAATGGTATATGTTTACCGTACTAGATGTAATTGTTTTTCTCCACGTACATGGTCAAACTTTGTGATGTTTGACTTTTCAATAAATCTATATGCTATGGACGGAGGAGAGTGCCTCAGTCGAGACAAATCAAGTGCGTGTGAAGGAGAATTAGTAAGTGTGCAAAAAGAGTATGTGTGTGAAAGAGAAAGTGACAACAAACAATAAATTAGAGAGAGAGTGTGTTTTTTTGTTTCTTATGCGAACATATCACGCATGCATCTCCGAGATGGAAAAGCGAGGCGAGGACATACACGAAGATAGCTAGTGTGTGATTGTTTGCAACGGAGAGAGGCACCCATGTAGCACATGTCCAATAGAGGTCTGGCCAACAAGAAAAAAAGGTCGACAGGGACACATGGATGGCATGGACGCATGGGGACGAAGAGAGGGTGTGTTTCTGATAGAGAGATCCCCTCGAGATCGTGAGGGGACTATATGGGTTGGAGATCGAGGGAGTGCGTGCGCGATAGAAAGATGCCCCGAGAGAAATCGAGATAGACCATGCACATGTTTGTGATGGATACTAATATTAGCTAGTCATATACATATAGGGGGGACTGCGTGTGCCTACAATTGAGTGAGAGATCATCATACTTGGCTAGCTGGGCATGAGATTGTGTGTGTGTGCGTGTGAGATGGATAGAGAACGAGGGAGAGAGATAGAGTTTTAGATGGACCTATCGAGTGCGAGTGAGATATGCATGTGTATGTGTGACCCAGGTGGATGGAGAATTTGAGAGAGGGGGGAAGAGCTCCGAGACGACATAGTGGTGCGTGAGAGAGTTACGGGCAAAGAGCCAAGGAATTTGTGTGTGTACGATGAGTGCACCCAAGATATCTAGCTTGGACAAGCTAGAGTATCATACATAGTGTGCGAAAGAGACCTATAGATGGTGTATATATGAATG